>NC_053445.1:18321638-18621638 GCF_007990345.1 Gossypium hirsutum | reverse complement strand
CATCATATATAACATATAAATATGTCGACATTCGTCATTAATTAGTAAACTAGCGTCATTTGTGTCACTTAGAACTATAGTATCATAATAATAATTAAAAAACAATACGTATTTCTCATTTTTCTCAAATTGGTACTAAAAAAGTCATAAAACCTTAAATCGCCCAAACCCAAAAACCAAGCATTGCAAACGTTAAATTATAAACTGCAAACCGTTAACCACAAGCATAAACCCTTAAAGCAGTAATTAATTAACCTCTTAATAACATGACTAAATTTTAAACAGTCTAAACCCCAAACCCTAAACCTTACACCCTAAACTCTTAAACCCTAAACCCAAAACACCATAACTCACATCATAAACCCTAAACTCAATACTCTAATATTCACAAAATATTAAACTTTATGTAATGATTAACCCTAAAACCCTAAACTATATACGATATACTTTTTAACTTATAATAATCTCTAAACTTTAATCCCTAAACTCTCAAACCCTAAACCAAAAACAATATACCTACATAGTAAATCCTAAACCCTAAACTATAATCCAACATAATAAACATTGTATAATGATCCCTAATACCCTAAACGTAACCCAAATACGATAAATTAAATATATATAATAACCTACATTATATTAATGCATGGTTAAGACCAAAACTGTGCGTTTTGAGAAAGATCTTTTGCGGCGCTAACAAATAAGCGTCGCTAATAATATGATTTAGTGGCGATTTCTCGTGAACGCCACTAATTCCAGTATACATCAAGATTTAAACACAGCGTTTCGGTTAATATATATTGTAGCGCTTCTAAGAAAGCGCCGCTAATAATATGATTTAGCGGCGATTTCTCGTGAACGCCACTAACTCCAGTATACATCAAGATTTAAACGCAGCGTTTCCGTTAATATATATTGCGGAGCTTCTAAGAAAGCGCCGCTAATAGTATACTTTTGCAGCGTTTCCAGAAAGCGCCACTACATCTAATATACCTCAATACCAAGCTCTGCGTTTTGGTGTGCATATCTTGCGGCGCTTAACTAGAAGCGCCGCTAATACTGATATTTAGCGGCGTTGTATTATAAGCGCCAGTAATTATATTATACATCAAGACCAAAACGCTGAGTTTTGATTAAGGTATATAGGCGCTTCTACTTGCGCGCCGCTAATAGTACTCTTTAGCGGCGTTTTTCTGTAAGCGCCACTAATCCTAATATACATCTAGACCAAACTCTGCGTTTTGGTTGTCATATTTTGCGGTGCTTTTAGTAAACGCCGCTAATACTTGTTTTACTGGCTTTTTTTTAGCGCCACTAATTCTAATATACATCGATACCAAAACGATGCGTTTTCGTTAAGATTTCTGCGGCGCTTCCCACAATGCGCCGCTATTACTTGCTTTAGCGGCGTTTTAGCATAATCGCCACTAATTATTGTATACATCAATACAAAAACGATGCGTTTTGGTCTTGAGATTTTGCGACGCATAACGAAAAACGCCGCTAATTATGTTCTTTTACAGCGTTTTGCTTGAAGTGCCGCTACTGCTATATATTTTGCAGCGTTTTATTTTTTGTGCCGCTAATGCTCGATTTTTAGCGGCGTTTTCCGTCCAAACGCCACAAAATATGCCGCTAAAAGTCTGTTTTGGTGTAGTGTTTTTTTTCTTTATGGTATTCATATCTAGCAAACATGATATGTTTTAAGGGTCGAATATGTAACATCTTTAACCCGTATCCATCGCCAAAATAGGGTTACAAAGCATCATTGGAGTTTACAATTTAAACGGACAGAAATTATCAAACATGTATATCATATCAATAAACATATCAAAACCAATTCAAAACATACATATTGGGAACTCAAAGAATTTTTGAAAAACATTGAAAATTTTTGAAGTTACAAGGGTCACAGTCACACGGCCAAGAGACACGCCCGTGTCTTAGGCCGTGTGGGCATTCGAAATAGGGACACATGACCGTGTCCCAACCCGTGTCTGTGCCCGTGTAACTCAGTGACTTGGCCACATGCCCGTGTGCTAGGCCGTGTACCATTCGAAGTAATCTCACATGCCCATGTGCTAGGCCATGTAACAGCCTAACTTGCAACCCTTTCAAAGCTACAGGGGACACATGGCTGTGTCACCTGACACACGGCTAAGACACACGCCCTTGTCTCTGCCCATGTGGACGAAAATAGACCATTTTACAAGCCATATTTCTCACCCAGTTTGGTATAAACCTACACCTAAAAATGCACATATACACAAGCTATAATAAGGCATCCAAACAAGCATAATCAAGCCTTATACAAATGGTATGATCACATAAAACCAATATGCCCTTAGGAACCTCAAATGACAACTTATAAACATGGTTAATCATGTGTTCAATATAACCAATTGTTCAACTAACATATATGCATATTTACACCAAAACTTACCATGTAGATCATTTAACAAAATATACCATTTGGTACCAAAACTCCATTCTAAAACTAGCATCAAATGACCATATAAATCATTTCCAACAAAACACCAATTTACCATAAGTACATCCTATCACAAAGCACATATTCAATATGCATATTCATACCACAATTTTCATCTTTCATAATTCAACCATACCAAGTTATTCATCAACCATTAGAGAGCAAATATTTACATACCATATACTAGACTTATACAATTATCAAAGTGCCAAAACACTAGCCAAACAAATGGAAAAATTATCAACAAACCATATAGGCCAACATTAGCGAAAATAACCTATACATGCCATTATAACCAAACTTAAACCAACTGAAAGTACCGAGTGAGCCGATGGATAGTGTGATTAGCTCCGGCAAGCTTCCAACCCGAACGAGCTTTCAATTTACTAAAAACACAGAAAATACATCGAATAAGCATTTAAGCTTAGTAAGTTTGTATAACATAGAATTTAACTTACCATTTAGTCACAATTTATGGTAAGTAAACATAGCATATCCCAACTCCATTGGCCAAATGCCTAAGCACATATTCACCAACATGTTAGCCATGTAAAACTTATATAATATTCAATAAACATGGATGAACATAACCACTAAGTAAGATTCATATACATGAATCATCCATTTCATGTTTCAATATATCATGTAATACTCATATCATCTTGTAACAGAACATTGCCCGTTGAACCATTTAGAATATCGTTGGATACTCAGGATAGCTCACACATAATGTGTTAAACTGTAATCCTTCAATTCCTGTACATGTATTCTCATACAAGCTATGAATCGGTATGCTCTCTCGAGCTAAAAATCAGTAAGCTCATACGAGCTGAGAATCAGTAAGCTCTCACGAGCTGCAAATCGGTAAGCTCTCACGAGCTGCAAATCTGTAAGCTCATACGAGCTGTGGTGTGTCTGCAACACATGTAGGACATCAACTAAATCGGTAACCCTAATGACATGTCATTTGTATCCTACGAATTCCTAATGTTCAAACGGGACTCGATAATCGTCGTACGTCATCGGATATGCAATCGATATTTATACATGGAAATTATACAAATCACATACATATAATTCAATTAAAACATATAAATACTCAATTTAATTACATGAACTTACCTCGACGAGTATACGTAGATACAGAGGCGATTAATTCGAGATTTTCTCATTGCCTCGATTTAACTCTGTACGAGGTTTGACTGGATCTATATGGATAAATTTAACACAATTTAATATATTTATCATTCAAATTAGTCCAAAACATTTGTTGAAAAATTACCATTTTGCCCCTATACTTTTAATTCATTTGCAATTTAGTCCCTAGGCTCGAAAAATGAAATTCATGCAATTTAACCCTTACCCAAGCTTAGGAAATTTTTATACATATTAGTAGCATCCCATATATTTCATAAATTTATAAATTTTACCATGAATTTATCACAATTTTCAATTTAGCCCCTAATTGATAATTTCATCAAAAAATCCTTTACAAAAGTTGTTTATCAAACAACAACCATTCATTTTCTATCATCAAACTTCAAAACTCAAGCATTTCGTCAATGGTAAAACCCTAATAGTTTAAAATTTTCACAAATTGTCCCCGAGCTAGCTAGATTAAACTACAACGATCCCGAAAACATAGAAATCATAAAAAACGGGACAAAAACGCATACCTAATTGAGCTTACATGATTGGCCGAATGTTTAGCACAAAAATGGATTCTTTACAGTGTAAAAATTGGTGGAAGATGGTAATGGAAGATGATGATAATTTTGTTTTGTTTATTTTTATCATGAATTACTATTTTACTTAATTAACCTTTATAAACTTTAATAATTACCCAATTGTCAAGCCAACATCTTCCACTATCTCATTTATGGTCTAATTACCATATAAGGACTTCCACTTTAAAGTTCTATAGCTATTTAATACTTTTAGCAATTAGAACCCAACTTTTGCACTTTACACGATTTAGTCTTTTTTATCAAATTAAGCAAGTAAACGATAAAAATTTCTTAACAAAATTTTTATACGGTAACACTATCATGCTGTAGACAATAAAATAATAATAAAATAAAATTTCCAAGTTCAAATTTGTTATCCCGAAACCACTGTTCTCGATTTCACTAAAAACAGGATGTTACAAGATATTTCTTCATTTTTTTTGGGATTTTTCTATTATTTATATCACTCATTTACCAACCATATGTATGAGTTTATTCAATTTTTAATGCTTATTCATTTTTTTTGGTATAGAGTATTCATATTTAGCAAATATCGTATTTACTTTTTGGGGCTTGATATTTCTTTAATTTTTTGGGTTCTATGTGTTTTTTAATCATGTTCTATTGTTTGATAACATATTTATAACACTCTATATTTGACTTGATCGTCGAATTCGAACCATAAGGTGTTGCATTCGTTGTCGAAGCAACTACGAACAATTTATAATCTAAGTCAAATTATTAAAAATTTAAATGCAAGCAAATTAGGTATATAAACTGATATATATTCATTTTCAGGTCTTATACGAGCTTACAAAAGCTCTAATGCTAACTCGAGATCAAATTAGGACTAAATTTTAATGTTTATAAAACTTTAGGTTGACGTCACAATGTTAGGGGTTCCTCATCGCAACACAACATACTAGCTTGGCTCATCCCAGCGACCAATACTTGACTTCATGTTATGGCTTGGTAACTTGATCTCGTCCCTACAACACTTGCTCGGCATTGCAACGTGACAAACTATTTTTGCAAATTTCTAAATGAAACCTTAACCTACAATTTTCAATAAACTATTATACACATTCATACCATACTTTCAGCCAAAATATGCAATCCTCATAAATCAATTCAAGAACTATAACACCTTATTGAACTATATACCGGTGCTATATTATCTATAAGTTAACTATCTAGCATGTTTTATTCAAAATCTTAAACATACCTATCTATTCATCAATGTCATCGACAATTGCAACTTTTAAAACATTTCAAACCATATTTTAAGCTCATATAAATATTGAATCCTATTGACCAATTCCATACATCAAAATTATATTTCAAAAATCATATATAAACATAGTATTACACCAAAATTGACTCAATCTAGGTACATGCCATACTTAAAACAAAACGAGATTTATAAAAACTTTGTAGTCAGGGAATCATTTCTTGGGTGCTGGACCAATTGCTTGAACTATCGGGAATCTACTATACCTGCTCTCGAAGAAAACAAACCGTATGCTGAGCAAATGTAATAGCCTGATTTAGGGCTTAGTGGGAACAGTGGTTTTGATACCACAAATTTGAAGAGGAAAAATTTATTTTTACTATATTTTTATGGTCTACAATTTCACAAAAATATTTCGTGAAAATTTAGTTCAAAAATTTTGACGTTTGGGCACTCAATTTAGTCAAAAGGACTAAATTGTAAAAAGTGCAAAAGTTGAGTTTTATTTGTTAAAGGTATTTAATTGTTATGGAATTATAAATTAGGGGTCCTTATGTGGTAATTATACCATTAGTTAGTGATGGACGAAAATGGACAAGAAATAAGTGAAATAGGATTTTTTTAAGTAAGGGCATTTTGGTCATTTAGTAAATAAATAGAATTAAAATGGGAAAAAGATGTAAAAAATGGTGTTATCATATTTGCTTGCTGCTGAAACTTGAAGGACTCCATAGCTAGGGTTTTGGCCACTTTCAAGCTTGATTGTAAGTGCATTTTAGCCCCGTTTTTAATGTTCTTTGCATTTTTGAGATTCTCGTAGCTCGGTTTTCTATTTCTACTGTTATTTTGAGCTAGGGTTGAAATTTGAAAAATTAACCATGTGTGAAATGTATGCATTTTGATGTTTTATGAAAGAATATGAAGCTAGAATTTATGTTAAACAACTTTTGCTAGTCGATTTTAAGTGAAACTGAGCAAAATAACATAATCGGTAAAAATATTTAATGTTCATAAGTAAGAGTTAGAGTGAGAATTTGATGTTGCCATAGAAGGGAAAAATGTTCAGCATGTTATAAAACATAAGAATAAGGAATAAAATTTAATTTCTGAACTTTGGGGAAAAATGTAAATATGCAAAAGTTTAGGGACAAAATTATAATTTTGTCAAAAGTTGAGTTGAGGATTATTTTGATAAATGTGAATATTAAACAAGCTAAATTTGCTATTATAGATCAAGAAAGACATGGAATCAACCTCGATAAGGGAAAGGAAAAGATTGTGGATTAAATTGCAAAATTCCTATATTTTGCACCGAAGTAAGTAATATGTAATTAATACATTGTTTATAACTATTTCATATTCAACCATTTCTCATATATTATAACAAAATGGACTTAGGCACCCCGTGCAACCTCACAATTTCAGCAACATATAACTCCGCCAACTTGTCAAGTGAGTAATCATACGTACCAGTATAAAATGGGCTGATTTCGTCAATCTATCAACGATTACCCCAATAGCATCTTTCTTCCTAGGAGTCAGAGGCAAACCCGTCACAAAATCCATCGTGATTCTGTCCCATTTCTACTCAGGAATCATTAATGGTTGAAGTAGACCCGAAGGTACTTGATGTTCAACTTTTACTTGTTGACAAATCAAACATTATACATTTTTGTATACATTTTCGCACTACCTGGGTGAATTGATAAACTACCATTGTGTTCCTCATGTAAAATTGTCCGAATCAACTAATCATCTTTCGGTACACATATCCTATCTCGAAACATTAGACAATCATCTGATCTAATTTGAAAATCTGAATCACAACCTGATTCATACTGAAATCTCTTGACTTGTAATTCATTATCATTCTTCTGAGCTTCACAAATTTACTGCAAAAATAACAGTCTAGCTTTCAACTCAACCAAAATTGAACTATCCTCAGACAAAGCTAAACTCGTATCCATGGTTCTCAAAGCAAACAAATATTTTCTTCTCAAAGCATCAACGACTACATTTGCTTTTCCTGGGTGGTAATCAATAACTAACTCATAATCTTTTATTAATTCGAGCCATCTTCATTGTCGCAAATTCAAATCTTTTTGATTCATGAGATACTTCAAACTTTTATGATCAGTAAAGATTCGGCATTTCTCACCATACAAATAATGACACCAAAATTTTAAAGCAAAAACGATAGCAGCTAATTCCAAGTCATGCGTCAGATAATTCTTCTCATGTGGTTTCAGCTGTCTCGAAGCATAAGCTATTATTCTACCTTCTTGCATTAACACACATCCATGACCATTCAACGATGCATCACTGTAAATTATAAACTCTTTCCCTGTCTCAAGTTGCACCAACACCGGTGCCTCAGTCAATAACGCCTTCAATTTATCAGTCCATTCAAATTTGACATTCTTTTGCAATAACTTAGTCATAGGAGAAGCAATCATTGAGAATCCTTTAACAAAATGTCTATAATACCCGGCTAAGCCCAGAAATCTTCTAACCTCGGATACATTCTTTGGCAGCTCCCAATTAACAATTGCTGAAATTTTACTCGGTTAACCCGAATACCATCACTTGAAATTATGTGTCCCAAAAATCCGACTTCATGAAGCCAAAACTCACTTTTACTAAATTTAGCAAATAACTTCTTCTCTCTCAAAATCTGTAACATAGTTCTCAAATGCTCAGCGTGTTCGGATTCATCTCGAGAATAGATTAAAATATCATCTATGAACACCACCACAAACTTATCCAAATACGATCGGAAAATTCGGTTCATCAAGTCCATAAAAATAGCCGGAGCATTAGTTAAACCAAAAGGCATCACTAGAAATTCGTAATGCCCATATCTCATTCTGAAAGCAGTTTTTGGCACATCTGACTCTTTAACTCTCAATTGATAGTAACCTGATCTCAAATCAATCTTTGAAAACACTGTTGCTCCCTTTAATTGGTCGAACAAGTCATCAATTGTTGGCAACGGATACTTGTTCTTTATAGTCACTTTGTTGAGCTGACGATAGTCAATACAAAGTCTCATAGAACCATATTTCTTTTTCACAAATAATACAGGAGCACCCCATAGAGAAAAACTTGGTCTCACAAATCCCTTATCTGTCAACTCTTGTAACTGAGATTTTAGTTCTTTTAATTCGGTTGGAGCCATTCTATACGGAACAATAGAGATCGGTGTAGTCCCAGGTAACAAATCAATAGCAAACTCAACTTCTCTAATTGGAGGTAACCCAGACAACTCCTCTGGAAACACATTCAAAAATTCAAAGATTACTGGTACTGATTCAAGCTTCGACTCAGTCATCTCATTGTTTAACACATAAGCAAGATAAGCTTCACACCCTTTTCTCAAATATTTCTGGGCAGACATGTGCGAAATCACCATAGGCAATTTATTTGATTCATCTGTTTCAACCCGAAGAATTTCACCAGTTTCACATTTCAATTCAAGAATTTTCTGTCTACAGTTCACCTTGACATCATGCAAAGTCAACCAATCCATCCCCAAAATAACATCAAACTCATCAAATGGTAACAACATCAAATTTGCCAGAAAATAATGACCTTGAATCATTAAAGGGCAATTCTTGCAAACCTTATCGACTAACTCATATTTGCCTAAAGGGTTTGACACTATAATCATGAATTCAGTAAATTCAACAGGCAAATTATTATTAGATACTAAATTTACACAAACATAAGAATGAGTAGACCTGGGATCAATCAATGAAATAACATCAATGTCATAGAGAGAAAATGTACCAGTAATCACATCGGGAGATGATGCATCCTCTCGAGTACGTATAGCATAAGCTCTACTAGGTGTTCTAGTTTCTAGTCTCACAGCTGTATCTTTCATTTCACTTTTACTGCTAGCTTTGTTTTCGGTATTTCTCGGTGGTCTACCTCTACTAACAGTATTACCCGATTTAACATTCTGAATTTTTTCTTCTTCAACTATCTTAGGGCAATCTTCAATGTAGTGTTGTCGAGAACCACACTTGAAACAAGCTCGGCTAATTAACCAGCACTCACCAGGATGTTGCCTTCCACAATGTTGACACTCAGGTTTATTAGACTTGACACTACCCATATTTGCTATAGAAGTAGCTTGAGCTTTCGGATTCAAATATGATCTCCCACGATCTTGGTAAGAATACCCAGTTGAAGCAGTCGATCTAGAATTCACTTCTTTGAACTTCTTTGACTGAGTTTGGAATGACTTACTCATTGGTCTTTTTCTTGCATCCCGAGCCTCAATCACAACTTTTCTCTTTTCTTTATTCAATTCTTCAACCTTGCAAGCTCGATCAACCAGTACCACAAATTCTTTCAGTTTCAACATTCCAACAAATATTTTGATATCTTCATTTAACCTGTCTTCAAACCTTTTACACGTAATAGCTTTTGTAGGCACACACTCTTGAGCATATTTACTAAGTCTAACAAACCCTCTTTCATATTCTGCAACAGACATTTGGCCCTGCTTTATTTCGAGAAATTCCTTACGTTTTTTATCGGTTGAGGAATAGGAGGGGGTGGAGGAGGTTGAACATTCGGATTTGCTCGAATAAAATCTGTGTACCAATTATTCATCATATGAAGGAAGGCTTCTCGAGCCTCATCTTGACTATGTGTTTTAGTTCCATGTCTACTTTTCTCAGGCACGATCCCTTGCGTAGGAGCCGGCTCATTGCTTTCGACATCATCCGCTACAGCTCGGTTAGGATCCATTTACTATATAAAAACACAATTTTAAATTGTCAGAATCATCACACTATCAGAATATATTTATGGCATGTATAGATAGACTTTCACACGAACAGATCCAGATAGGGCTGGAACACTCAGTTCATCAGATCCATGAAAGCTACTGGTGCATTCGTCAGTCCAAATGGCATTACAAGGAATTCGTAATAACCGTATCGAGTCCTAAATGTTGTCTTGTGCACATCAGTCTCCTTAACCGTCAACTGATGATATCCCGATTGGAGATCAATCTTGGAGAAAATCGAAGCACCTCGGAACTAATCAAATAGATCGTTTATCCTTGGTAGAGGGTACTTATTCTTTATGATCAACTTGTTCAGTTACCGGTAATCAATACACATACGCATGGATCCATCCTTTTTTTCACAAACAGAACCAGTGCTCCCCACGGAGACACATTAGGGCGGATGAACCCACGATCCAGTAACTCTTGAATCTGAGTCTTAAGCTCCACAAGTTCTTTTGGAGCCATTCAATAAGGGGCGATGGACACTGGAGCTGTACCAGAAAAGAGCTCAATCCCAAACTCTACTTCACAATTCGGAGGTAACCTAGGTAGCTCTTCAGGAAAAATGTCAAAAAAATCCTTAACCATCCTGATATCCTTAACCGAAGAATCCCTAAAATCTGAAACGTTGACGTAGGCTAGATACGCCTCACATCCCTTACGAACCAACTTCTCGGCCCTTAATGCAGAAATCACATTCGATAAGTAGTTCCAGCGCTCCCCAATTACGACTACCTCACTGTCTTCCGCAATTCTTAGTACAACCCTTTTCGTGGAAAATCTAAGCTCGCTCGGTGTTTAACCAACTAGTCCATTCCTAATATCAGATCAAATTCCCAAAAAGGCAGTTCCATCAGATCAGCCAAAAAGATAGCTCCTTGAGCCTCTAGAGGAACATCTCTAAACAGTTTGTTAACCTTTATTGACTGCCCTAACGGACTCAGTACAGTGACCTCACTCGTAGTGCTTTCAACCAGTATACCCAAGTTTTTAGATACGGTACAAGCTATATAGGAGTGAGTGGATCCTATATCTATTCGTGCAGTATATGGTACATTATAAATAAAGAATGTACCCGTAATGACATCCGGAGCATCTCTATCCTCTCGGTGACGAGTAGCATAAACTAGAGTCGGTTGCCTTGCCTCAGTATGTCCAGCACCTCTGCCCAATACTCTCTGACCACGGCCTAAACCATTACCACCTCTTGCCTAACCCCGACCTTTTAGTGGCTAATGAACTACTCTTGGTGGTTGTGCAGTATTATTACCCGGAGCTTGCATCTAATCAGACCTCCATGGACACTCTTTAATATGGTGCTCTAGAGAACCGCACCTCAAACATGCCCCAATTCTTTTCCAACACTCGCCCTGATGGCGCCTACCACAGTCAGTACATAGTGGCTGTCCAGTAGCAGTAATGGGAGCCCTAACTCTGATCGGCCCATCAACTCTGGCATTTTTCTTAGGCCTCTGAACGGAACTTGAGGGCTCCAAATCTCTCTTATTTCTGCCTCTCTCTCTGTCACGATTCTGGCACTCAGTACGTTTCACTTCCTCGGCGATCTTCGCCTTATCAACCAGTGCAGCAAAATCTTGCTCCCTCTGTGGAGCTATCAGAACCCATAGATTATCCCTGAGGCCATCCTCGAAGCGAACACATTGCTCGTACTCAGTCGCTAGCATACCATACACACAGTGGCTCAGTTGTAAAAACTCGGCCTCATACTCAGCCACTGATTTGTCCCCCTAAGTCAGATTCAAGAACTCTCTTCTACGGGTATCCACATAGTTGGCCCCCACATATTTCCCCTGTAAAGCGGTCTTAAAGAACTCCTAGGTTAGTCGATCGGGCTGAGTGCCCCTCTTTAATAGTGAGCCACCATTGATAAGCCTCATATCGTAGCAGCGATACAGCACCCTCTAATTTTTGCTCAGGGGTGCAGTCCAGGTCGTCCATAATTCTCTCTATGGCCTCTATCCAGTACTCAGCCATATTAGGGGCAACTCTAGCAATACCCCTAAAATTCTCGGCTCCATTGGACCGGAGTCGTTCCGTAACCAACCCACGGCCTTCAACTCCAGTATTGGGCCCAACGACCCTCTTTAAAATCCTTAACATGGCTTGGGATAGTGCATCGTACCCAACCACACGATCATGAGACCCAGTCTCGGTCATGGGTGAAACCGATGTCTCACTTGTATCCAAATTAGGCAAGTTGCCAGAAAATGAGGAACCAGCTCGAGCACTTCTACGACCTCTACCACGGCCTCTTGTACCCCGTTCGCGAGTACCTCTTGTGCTCATTGTCTATTTGTGTTAATCTGTATTTACAATTTTATGTATCAGTTTACAGTTTCAGTGCTTATTAACAGATGTTTTATGAAAACAATATCAGAAGTGTAAAGTTTATTTTCATACAACGCAGTGTCTATCAGTGTCCATCAATTTTACTACAGTATCAGTATACACTAACTTGAGTGTTTTTAATACAGTTTATCTATAGTAGTCTCAGTATATACTACCTATAGCAGTTTCAGGATATACTATCCAAAACAGTTTCAGAAAACTTACTGGATTGGCGCCGGAGACTCAGTGTACCACACTTTTAGTAAAAACATTTAGAATTCAGTTCTCAGAAATCATGTCTTAAAAACCCATATCCACAGCCGATTTTTGTAACCTGGCTCTCATACCACCAAATGTAACACCCCAAACCCCACCTGGACATTATGGCCGAATCTAGCGATGTCACATGATAGTGTGTTTGAAAACCGATGCTCGTGTTGAAAAACTATAACTTTGCTTAAAAATATTTCGTTTAGATCTCGTCGTTATCTTTTATTAATCCTAAAATAGTGATTTTTAATTCAGTCATTAGTTTGCAAAATATTATACATTGCGAAAGCTTTTTAAAACAGTTTGTGTCGTTGTGGGTAGTTTGCTAAAACAAATGCATTTATTTTAAAAGCCCGTGTTTTATCTACCTCTAGCAGATATAAAACATAAAGCAATATAAAATCCAAAATTTAAGCAAAAACTCATAGCAGCCATTATTACAGAAAAATACCCCAAATAAAGCTTTAAAAAAATAAACCTAATAAAATACAAAACAGTAAAAAGAAGTCGTGTGGCCACAGCTGAGTCCTCTACCGCTCTGATCCGCCTAAGTCTGGGGATTACCTGAACAGATGGATCAGAAGGGTGAGTTTACAAAAACTCAATGTGTAATTCCCACATAAATAAGCAGACAATATGCAATCATAGTCTGGGCCTAAGCCCATTTTGGTAACAGTTTCAGTTAGGGCCTTAGCCCATTACAATACAGAAGCAGTCATGCATTTGGGCCTTGGCCCATTACAGTATCAGTACTCAGTACAGTAACAGATATGCAGTATCAAATCCTACCTAGCCAACCTCTACACTCCAACTTTGTCTAACCCTACACTCCATGTAGGGATATAATCAACCCACCCATCCCTACACTCTAAAAAGTACCGAATGCGGCACTAGACAGTAGTTTGCAGTTGAGCTGCCAGTAATTTAGGCTCGAGGCCTTTCAGTACACTTCCTCTTAACAATATAAACCCACCCCAATGCAATGCAATATACATATATGACATGCTAAAACATAATATCATGCATAAAATCAGGGCATACAATATCAAACTAGTGGGACATCATCATACTTGATAACATGTATAATTGTATCAGTTATACAGTCATTTTAGTTAATTAGGGGTCTAGGTAAGCTTACCGACCCTATAGTAAGTCCACAGTCGACTCGGGCGACCCGTGCAACCTTAGAAGTTAAATAGTGAAAATGGGCCCACGACCCATGTTGCATGCTCATGTGGGCCACACGGGCAGTTAAATAGTGAAAATGGGCCCACGACCCATGTTGCATGCTCATGTGGGCCCACACACCCGTGTGGCCCACAGGACCCAAAATGGCCTTAGCCGTGTGGATCTCACGGCCTGACCTAATATTCCCCCACGCCCGTGTGGTTCACCCGTGTGGGGCCCATGCGATCGTGTGGCGCACATGGCCCAATTCGGCCCGGCCCATGAATCACACATAGCCAGTCTTGTCGATCATATACCCATATTTGATCACAGTGATCACATTTTTTGGCTTTTCGTCGATTTCCATTTTCAGAGTTGTGTTTACACACTTGTTATGGTTTCGCGGCAAAACACTTCTGAGCTGAGTAGTTCCTAAAATTGATCATTCACTTTAATCGTTAGTCTTAACTCATGAAAGCAGAATAACACCAATTTGAATATATTTCCATTTCAAATGCACCATATCTACCTTGAAACTTCGAATGAAAATACTAGCACTCCACAGAAGAGGGACCTCAATCAAAACGATTCCTTGCTGTCAAAACGATAGCAACATCCTATCAGCATTTAAATTAGGCACAAAACAAGGTGTCGAAGTTTTACTTACCAGAATAGCGGCGAGAACCAAACCACGAGAACAATTAACGATAAAAATATGGAATGACAGAGTAGAGGAGACAAGAATCGGCAATATAAAGGGGGACGAAAAGAAAAAGAATCGGCCTAAGGATCAACAATTTGGTAGCAACCAACAGGAACAGAAAGGAGGTGACCGCAAGAAAAAGAAGAAAGAAAATATGGGTAGGGAAGTGTGCAAAACCGAAAAGAAGAAGAAAAAACAAAAAGAAGTATCAGAAATTCACTAGCAATATTCGACAGAGGAAGGAGAGCAGTTGATAGAAAATTGAGATGAAACAAAAGCTAAAGCCGAATTTTGGGAAAGGAATCAATTTCGACACCACTACTGATCTCCTTCCTTGGTCCACTCCTCAAAACTCTCCTACTATCCCTCAACAAACCGTCCACTTCCCACCACACCTCAAATTCCTTATTTTCCTCCATCAATACCACAACTACTGAAATCTCCCTCATTATCATCCTAAAAATCGGCCACAACCTCCCCACAGTCTTCAAATACTCAAAATTTCAGTCAAACTATAACACTCATTCGGCATAAGTAGTAAAAATAAATCCCCTTGATCGCACAAAGATTTGAACACAAGACCTCCAGCATATTTACACTTCACTTAACCACTAGACTAACAAGCCCATTCTAACATATTTTATCAACATTTATTTATAAGCCTACTGATTAGAGATAGGGGTTTACTCATTTAAAAACAACAATTTGCCCAAGCTAAGGCTTGAACTTAGGACCTCACACACACACCTAGAACACTTAACCACTAAAGCTGACAGATATTTGTGTCACAAACATACAAAAATAAATATATAAAGGGTTTTTGGGGCGTTATATGATCCATGATGTCATAACATTTTTTAGCTTTGGTCTTACTCGTTTTCGGTATGATGCATAGTTTCTTTCAACTATGGTATTATTCAGTTCTGGTATAGTGCCATAGTGTCTTTCAACTATGGTATTATTCATTTCTTTCAAGCCAACAAATTTGATTCAAAAATATACAAAAAAAGATAATAATTTATTGAAATAGTAATTAATTGAATTAACCAAGTGACGAACTTACCTTGACTGAAATGGTTACTAAAACGGAGTCGACAACTAGTCCGAAACTTTAGCTTTTCCTTGATTTAAATCTGATTATGTCGTTTCTTGATATGCAAGCAAGATTAAGAAACGAATTTTCCAAGCTTAATTCCATGGTGTTTCGGCTAGAACAAAACCACTTTGAGAAGATGATAGTCATCTTTTTTATTTATTTATGTTATTTATTATTAAATTACCTTTTTAACCTTAATAATTTAGTTAATAAATAATAAATCTTTGTCCATAAATGTTCAATTATACATTTATATGGTTTAATTACCACCTAAGTCCATTTCTTTATATTTCTTTAACCAGTTAACCCATTTAACTAATAGAAACCCACTTTTGTAAACTTTACAATTTAGTCCTTTTTAATTAATTAACCAACTAAACACTAAAATTTCTTAACCAAAATTTAATATGATCCTAATAACACTCCGTAAATATCTAATAAAATATTTGCGGGATCGGTTTATAGAAATGAGGTCCTAATACCTCATTTTTTAAAACCACTTGACTTTAGGGACATCCCACTTGAACTTAATTATTACTTCAATTAACAAAAAATCATTAAATCAAATTTCAACGTAATTTTATATTTGACTCGTAAATATTAAATAGTAATATTTACGAACTCACTCTTCAAATTTACGGCCCCAACAACACCGTTTCTAACATTACTGAAAAACAGGCTATTACAGATGCTATCAAATGCATAACCATACTTGTAAAATGGCTTACTCGTATATTCATACCCTGTATTCGATCACATGTGCATTTTCGTACCTTGTACATTGTTCTATTGAATAACAATTATTTTGCAATTTAGTACATATATCGTTTCTTAGCCAAATTCACAGTCATAACCCTATTTCATCATCAAACACGCATATTTCATATTATAAGATATATTTCAATATAATATTCATATCACATATCGTAATTTAAGTATTTCAAATCATTTCTCATTTTATTCATTTTAGTCATCTACCTTGATGTTCCATATCAAATTCAATCAAAACATTCATAATACCATAATAGACTCACCTCAATGATTTAACAATAAATAAACATGCATATAAAATCAAATATTTCTATCTCGAATCATAAAAATATAAACCGAGATTTCACATGTCACTCATCTATTATTTTTGCTTTTCCTTTCCCTCTTAACAACTTAGTGTTTGTGTTAGCTACGAATAATCAGAAAACATATCATACAATCAATTCCCAGCCAAATCAGAATCAAATACCTACAAAATTTTCAATTTATTCAATTTGGTCCCTAAAACCAGGACAAGCATAACTTTCAATATAAAGCCTTAGATTAGAATTTGATTTCACCATGAATCACTAGGGACCTTTTATTTTTTATCTCTACCAAAAATTCATGAGAATATCCAATTTTATTCAATTTGGTCCCTAATATATGAAGCTAACAATTAAGCTTTACAATTTAGTTCTTTTTCTATACTATGCTTAATTTCTAACAATTCCACACCAATTTCATTCAATTTTCAAGAATGGAAAATTTTAAAAACTTTAATAGTTTTACAAATTCGTACATGGGATAGTTAAATCAAGCTCCAATGACCTCAAATCTATAAAAAATTACAAGAAAATAACTAAATTTCCATAACTAATTGTATGGTCGAACACTTGCAAAAACTTAATATTTGTTTTTCTTTTTCTTCTTTAGTAGCTACAATTTTGGGGAAGAAGATTATACCATTTCATCTCTCTTCCCACTTCTTCTTTTTTATTTATACTATTGTTTAACTTTTAATTAGTTTTAGTTAACAATTTAATTAGATTTTATGTTAATTAATTTACTATTAATACAAGTTAATTCCCATCATCATTATCATCCACTAATGTTTGTTTAACCTTTGGTTTATTTATCATTTTGATCCTTTGAATAATTAGTATCTAAGTCCCCCAAGCATTTTCTTAATTAAAATTCTATAACGATTAAACTTTTACAATTTAGTCCCTAGGACTAATTAATCATAACTTCGTCTAAATTACTTACCTAAATTTCAATACATCAATATAATAAATCCGTAAATATCCCTATTTAATATTTACAAACTCAGTTTACAAAAATGAGGTCTCAAAATTGCATTTTTTCGACACCACAAGAAATTGAGCCGTTACAAAATTAAATATGACAAGATGCAAATTAAAGTATAACAAAGCAAAATTTAACTATTTCTTTATATTTTTCTTTAAAATAAAGAAATAAATTAATTGAATAACATAACAATTAAATGCAAATATCATACTAAAGGAAATCATAATCGATATTTTCTCCTTATCTTTTGAAACTTGGGAGTTCAATTGCCTTTTTTGTTTTCTTCTTTTGATTTTTCTTAAATTGGCCTTGAACCCTTTGTCTTGACATATAAAGGATCAAACACTAATTTTTCACTTGATCTCCCATTGGCACCATTGCTAGCATCTTGAAAAGATGAATGCTTTGAAATTCCCGAATCTTTAGCTTCTTGTATAGTGTCATCTCCTTTTCAACTAACAACAATGCCTTAATTAGTTTTTCTTTGACAATTTGAGTACACTTAAGAGTTAATGAACCTTGTAAAAAAGGCTGTAAATGATATGATTCAACTCATTGAGGCGCAATAAACCGCTAGATTTTTCTTCATGTGCTAACGAGGCTCTATAATCAATTGCCAACAATGACTTTTCTTTTTTTGTCCATATCTTAAGTTTATATTTTTCAGGCATCTCTTTAATGTTATTCATAAGAAGAACCCATAAATCATGACAAAAAAGGAATCCAAGACTTTCAAACATATTACAACTACATGAGACAATGTTATTTGAAACGTCAAACTCCACACTGTAAATTCTTTCACATCCATCTTCAGTCACATGATATAAAGGAAGATTTTTTATGCTAGTAACTTCAACGCAATTCAAGCCTATGCAATCCATCAATCCCCTTTTAAACCTTTTAAACATAGCAAGAGTGTAAACATCAAACACATACTTAAAAATCCATGTCCATTAACTTTACTTGGTGCTCCATTTTTACATTGAAAATCTTAATTTAACTCTATTAGAAAAATTCATAATCTGATTTCCTTTTTCTCGTAATGTTGTATAACCTGAATAAGAGACAAAGAGCAATTCATAATCCGATACAATATGTGGTTCATACTCTCGCTTCTTTGAGTGGATCTAATCCGAGAAAAAAAATGTCTATGCTAAAGGCAATGCACAATTTTACTTGAAGCTAATATAGTCTCTTACGCTAATCATAATATTGAAGTTCAAAATTTTCAATCATGGTAGCCTAACTTGACTCAAACTTTGTTTCACTTTCACATCCATAAAAGCATTTATTAAATTGTGCTTTGAACTCAGCATTGGCAAAACGACTAGCAAGATGTTGTTTAACGTTATTTAAAATGTGCCACATGCATAATCTATGAGAAGATTTTGGTAACTCAATCTCTATTACTTTCATCATTTTTTTTATTTTCATTAGTAAAAATACTCTTCAATTTTTGGTGCCCAATGACTTCTAAAAATGTTTCAAATAGCTAGGCAAATGACTCAGTGGTTTCATGTGATAAAAAAGCACAATCGAACAAAATAATATTCTAGTGATTATTGATTTTGAAAAATGGAGCACAAACCAAATTATACTTATTGGTTCTATATGTGGTATCAAACACAAGAACATCTCCAAAACAATCGTAATCCAATTTCGATCTTCTATCTCTCCAAAAAATTAGCTAGTCAATTATTTTGGTCCACTTGCATTGAATAGAAAAACATAAGGTCTTTAGCTTGCTTATGTTTGAAAAAATTGATAATGCTCTGTGCATCCCTGCTTCAATCATTTTCTCTCTTTCAATTCACAAGAAATTATGACAATCTCATTTAGTAAAGGTAATATCTTCAAACCCAATCTCCTTCCTGAGAAACAAATATGAACTTATTTGTTTGGCCTACAGCAACCATTAAACGAATAACATCTGCATGTCCTTTCAAAAATGTTCTTCTTGATTTTAAATTAATTCTTTCTTCTGAAGTTGTTAACTCATGATTATGATCATCATTGAAGTAAGAAACAACCCAAACAAATTTTTCTATCATAAATCAAATTTTAGCTTGACAACATGTCCTTGTCTCTAGACGATTAATTTTTTTCACTTTGCCAACATCTTATTCATGATAGTTAGATTCCAAGCATAAAAGTTCTGGTTGCCTTATAGGTTCAATCATAATTCATCTCTTATTTCCTTTTTAAACACTGAACCCCTTACTCAAAGCAAACTGATTGTAAAGATTATATGCATCTTCTTCAGTATGCACTCTTACTTCCACTTTTATTTCTTAAACGAAATTATCTTTGTTCTCGACAAGATGAACTCTTTCTTCATGATTTGTCTCCATAAATGAAAATTATAAAATAATGAAACATGGAAAGAAATTTTCTATAAATTATATTATTAAAACCATGATCACACAAGAAATCTTTAAAAATATATATTTTTTAAAAATCAATTAAAATCTAATAAAAATAGCTCGAAAATCATATCACTACAGCAAAACAAGCCTTTAGCAGCATTTTTAGCGGCGTTTGGACAAAAAAAGCCGCTAAAAATCGAGCATTAGCGGCGTTTTAAGGAAAGCGCCGCTAAAAATAAGCATTAAAGGCGTTTTTTTAAAAACGCCACAAAAACCTAAGCCCAACGGCATCGTTTTTTGACCTTTTATGGTTTTAGCGGCGTTTTTGTAAAAGCACCGCTAATGTTCGGGGTTTTAGCGGCGTTTTTGAAGAAGTGCCGCTAATGCTCAGGGTTTTAGCAGCGTTTTTAAAAAAGCGCCGCTAATACTCGAGGTTTTAGCGGCGTTTTTGAAAAAGCACCGCTAATGCTTGGGGTTTTAGCGGCGTTTTTGAGAAAGCGCTACTAATGCTCGGTGTTTTAGCGGCATTTTCTAGGGAGCGTCGCTAATGCTTGGGGCTTTAGCGGCGTTTTTGAAAAAGCGCCGCAAAAACATTTTATCTGTCTATTTACTAGTTAATTGGTTTATTTATATTAATTAAAATTAAATTTATTTTTAATTGAATATTTGTTAAAAATGAATAAATTTGAAATAATGACACGTAGAAATAATTTGAAATAAAAAACATAGAAAAATATTTGTTAAAAATGGAAAAATTAAAAGACTATTATTTAAAATAATTTTAAAAATTTTTTGGTACATTACTGATTGTTTTTTAATTTATATATTAAATAATTTTTTATATAATCGTAAAAGAGATAATAGTAATTTTAAAATATTGAATTAATTATAATTATAGTTTAGGGTTTTTGGTTTAGGGTATACGATTAATTTAAGATTTAAGGCCGATTTAGGAGTTAATAGTGTAAGGTTTAGGGAGTATGGATTTAAGGATTATGGTTTAAGGGTTGGGATTTAAGGTTTAGGGGTTAGGGGTTAGAGTTGGGATTTAAGGTTTAAGGGTTAGGGGTTAGAGGTTAAGGGTTTAGGGTTTAAGGTTTAGGGGTTCAGGGATCGGGTTAGGGTTTAAGGTTTAGATTAGTTAGCTTTTTTAATTTAGGGTTTAAGGGATAGAGGTTAGAGGTTTAGGGTTTATATTAATTAGTATTTTTAATTTATATATTAAATAATTTCTTATATAATTGTAAAAGAGATAATATTAATTTTAATATATTAAAATTATGATTGTAGTTTAAATTATTTAAGAGATAATAGATAAACTTTATATATATTAAATGGTTTAGGATTTAAGGCTTACTTGAGATTTGTTAAATGACACGTAGAAAATATTTGAAAGTAAAAACATAGAAAAATATATGTTAAAAATGGAAAAAAAATTAAAATACTATTATTTAAAATAATTTTAAAGTGTTTTAGGTATATGACTGATTAGGTTTTTTAATTTATATATTAAATAATTTATTATATAATTGTAAAAGAGATAATATGAATTTTAATTTATTAAAATTATCATTAATATAGTTTTTTAAAGTTTTTTTTCATATTTTAAAATTTTTTGCTTTTTTTTCTTACATAAAAAATTATATAAAAATTTTAAAATTTATCTAATTCTTTTAAATATTACTTAAATTTTCAAAATTTATTTATTTAAAATTGATATGAATTATATAATAATTAAATTTAAAATTATAAAAAAAGTCAATCATTAGCGGCGTTTATGATAAAAGCGCTGCAAAAGGTAAGCAATAGCGGCGTTTGGACTAAAAACGCCGCAAATATGTATTGAATTTTTTCAAAACATGCCGTTTCACTACAGAAATTTTATTTTTTAGTGGCGTTTTTTATAAAAACGTCACAAAAGGTAAGCAATAATGACGTTTTTATAATCAACGCCACAAAAAATTATTTTACTTTAAAAAATATCCCGCCATTTTACCCCTAAGTTCCCCCTGAAACCCTAACTATGCAAACAGGTCGTCTTTCTCGCTTTCTCTCCCTCCCTCCCTCCCTGCGACATTATAACAAAAATCCCAAAAAAAAATTAACAAGAAGAGATTATATTCAAAAAGAAAAAAAGAAGAGGAAAATGGAGGCACCTAAGACGATTCAACATGAAATTGGAGGAGTCTAGAACGACGCGCTGCGATTCGGTCTCCACGGCGTTAAGAGCAACCTCGTCGGATCTCACCCTCTCCAATCTGCTTACGAGTAAAAGAATCATTGAAGTATCGGGTGTTTCCAAATTAGGGTTTAGCATTGGCAAAGTCGGAAGGAAAGTTGTCAATCTCTGTAATAAAAAATCGCTTTATTATTATTATTTTTTTAGTGTAAAGTTTGTGAGAATCTGAAGGTATGAGGAGAGTTACAAATCCAGGAAGGAAGAACTTAAGCAGGAAATACGAATTATCTTTCTATTCCCTCTCTGTATTTTCTTTTTAGTTTGAGTTTCTATTGTGCAAATCCAGCGTTAGGAGTTTCTGAAGCAAGCGGTTCAATCATTGAAGAATAGGGCTGGTCCACTTTTAAAATTAAAAAAGATAACAGAATGCATGATTATTTTCGCAACACTTTTGAACCCAGGTACTCTTGAAAGAAAGCTAAGGCCCTGTTTAAGAGCCAACAAGGTAAGAATTTTGAGCGGCAGAATCATTGAATAGAACTTGTTTCTGAAATAATGTAACTTTCCCTCCTTTGTCTGCCTTCTTACTGCTTGTGTGTGTGCGCGCCAGTCACTTAATTGCATTATGAGTTTTTATTCATTCTTCCATGCAAAGTTTCTGTTAATTGGCTTGACTCTCAATAGTAATTTTCCTATCCTTTTTTTTTTTTTTGTAGAAAGATGTTTTGGCAGGTTCTTCTCTAGATTTAGAAGAAATGTGCTGCAAGTATCTGGCGAAGAGGTAGGATGAGATTTTTTTTTCTTTATTGATTAAACTTTTATTTATTAAGCGGGATAATCTCTTTCTCCACGAAGTGAAGGATAAGGCCTCAGCGATTGTTGCATGTTTAATCACCTTTGCCTTTACACTTACTGATTTCATTACAATTATGACTTAACATTAAACTTATGCATGTAATGACATTGAGAATGCATAAATATAATCATATAGTTATCTGCATGTGTTTGTTACTAAGTAAGTCTTATAGGCTTATTGACTTATTCTGTAGTGAAACTTTGAGGTTCATAAATGAAGGTGGGTGCCACAACCCTAAAGCTATTTTACTTTTAAAATCTGGCATATGTTTGTAATTTAGATCTGACTTGTTGCTTCATGTTTGAATTTTCTACATTGTAAGTATGGCCTATTATAAAATTGTCTTTTACATGTTGAATATATTAATTCATCTAGCTGAAGCCTCAATCAATTTTAAGGAACAGCATGCTCTGATCTTATAAGACTTAGACTCGGATGTGAGTGTCAGATACGGGTTATGTTGCTTGGACTCTTCATTTTTCTTAAAGTACTTGTGTCCTATACACTAATATAGGGGTATGACCTCTAAAGATCCTCCAAATGTGTGGAAAAGCTTAAAAAAGATTAACCATACCCATGTCGGATACATACCTGTACCGAACACTCACACCTAAGTTTGAGTAACATAGGATACATGTATCCATTTGACAATGGTATTTTCAATTTTTTTATGTGCTTTTCCATGTATTTGGAAGGTCTATACTAAATACTCATGTTCTAAAATATGTTGAACATGGGTGTTGGATATGGGTACTTCAAGAAAATAAAGAATCGAAGCAATGTAACTTTAATAAAGTGTTGTGAGCCTCTTTTTTTCTCCTATGCTGCGTGAGTTTTAGTGTTCGGCTTTTTTGTGGTAATTTATGTTTATTTGATGTCTTTCCTGTGCTCTATTTCTCACTTTGGAGAGTGGTGTTTAGAATTGAGGGAGAATCAATTTTTGGTTCTCTTGAATGGTTCTTATTACAGCAATAGTTTTTTTTTCAAGGTTCTCAAGTAATGATGATAATTAGGGGTGAGCATTCGATCGAATTGAATAAAAAATTTTCGAGTTAATCGAGTTTTTAAATCTCATTTTATCATCCTAACTTTATTTGAAGTTTTCTCGAATCGAGTCGAGTGAGATGGAATTCGAATCGAATCGAATCGAATATATTTGTTCGAGTTAAATTTTAAAAAATAATTTTGGGTTCTTGCAACCGTTATCACCCATCGTAATAAAATTTGTCCGCCTTAATCAAATTTTTTATTAACTTTCATCACCTCATAATTTATTTATTCATTTTGTATATATTGGTTAGCTTCTTTGCTTGCTTAGTTGTTTCAATTATCTTCAGATTATTGTGACTATGTATTTTGGAATTAAAAAATATATTAAATTTAAAAATATAATTTTTTAATAAAAATTATTTTAAAAATAAAATATGAAATTGATACCAATATAAAATTTTAACACGAATATTTTATGGCATAATTAATAATTCAATTTTAATATAAATATTCAATATGACTAAACAATTCAATAATATAAATAATATAAAATGTGAAATTTAATTTAATAATATAAATAGTAGATATAAATAAAATTATTACTATTTATGTTTAGTGATTTTTTTGGGATAATTTTAATTTTTTATTTGAGAGTAAAGGGTGAGAAGTAAAAGTTTAGAGGAAAAATAAAAAGTTTTGGGAAATAAAAGTTTGAGGGAAAGTAAATAGGGGGAGTAAAATTTTGGAGGGAAAATATTAAAAAAAAATTGGAGGGGGAGAGTTTGGGATAGATGAGAGGTGGGATGGGAAGGGAATAAAAGTTTTAGGGGAAAAGTGAGAGGGAGTAAAAATTTGGGGGGAAAATAAAATGTTTTGAGGGTTTTGGGGAGTAAAATTTTGAGAAAAAAGTAAATGGAAGAGTAAAATTTTGGTGGGAAATGGATTTTGGGTAGATAGTAAAAGTTTTGGGGGGAAAGTGGGAAGGAGTAAAAGTTTTGAAGGAAAAGTAAAAAGGTTTGAGAGTTTGGGGTAAAAATGTAAAATATTATAGTTTGATATTCGAATTATTCGAATTATTCGAATTCGAAAACTCAACTCGATTCGAACTCGAAATTCGAAAAAAAAAATTCGAGTTGATTCGAATAACTCGATTAACTCGAATAACTCGATTCGTTTAACTCGAAATTCGAATTTTTTTTCGATTTTTTCGAGTCGAATCGAGTTTTGCTCACCCCTAATGATAATAATTGAAATATCAACTAATCTTTGATTCATAAGAATTTTAATTTTGAATCTTGTGTTATTGCAGCCAAAGAAACCATTTCAAAGAGTGAATATGGATGAGGTAGAATTTGTTGATAGCAGGCTTGAAGATAATTCATACTGGGCGAAGGTATAAAATACTTGCCCTGCTTTCTTTTTCTAATCTTATGTTTGGGACGAAGTTACTAAAGAAAAAGAAATAGAGGTTCTAAAGGAAACGAAAGGAAAGGACAGGAAAAGATAGTTCATTCCTTTTGTCAGATAACTAAATTAAGTAAGAGAAGGAAAAGAGTGGAAAGTTAACAACATTTGTTTGGTTAAGTAGTAGGAAGGAAAAGCATATTGTATTTGCATTGCTCCAATTATACCTTTCTAAAATAAAAAAAAAAATTTGTTTAATGAATGATCTTGAGATTGGTTGCTTTAAATAATTTTGAAAGTGAGAAAATTAATATAGTTTTACCGAAAGGCTTTTTTTTAATCCATAAAAGAATGTTTTCTTGAAAGATAATTTCATACGAAGAAATGTGTTTTTCAAAATTAATCAATTACTGAGGAAATTCAAGAATTGAAATATTTATATCAAGATAAAATTAACTATAACTTGTAAAGTTTTAGCATTTTTCTACTATTCAATGTGCTTAATCATGTTCATCTGTTTCGTTTAATAAAAATCCCTTAATTAATCTCAAAATAATGTCTTTAATCATAAATTTATTGGCAGAGAGAGTAGAAAATTTAAAGGTGCCCAGCCAAGAGATGGTAAGTACTGAATTTTTGAATTTTATCAAGCGATGACCTGAATCAATCATGTTCACCACTTTCTATCCACATCATTTAAGGAATTTTATCCTATTTTTATCCTATTTTTGACTGATTTTTTCCCTCATCATTTTGTTTGCATTTGTTTTTCAAATTTGTGTTTTAAAAATTTCTATCCTGTGAATTTAACGAGGTCTTTGTTGAATTATTGAGCAAGTTCTGAGGGGAAGACTGATGTTATGAAAAAAATTAAGTTTCCACAAATGGAGTAGAAATCTGCTAGTAAAACTGTTCAACGACAAGCAAAGAGGCAGCACTACCTTGTCCTATAAGAGAAATTTTGGAAAAGGAAAAGAAGGTCAGTCTCTAATATTTTAGCTTTATAGGTTCTATTATATGTTTTCGGCTATGAGCATATAAATTTATGATAGTTTTGGAAATGGTGCTAAAATGTGGTGGATTTGTATCCTGGTGCTACTTTATTGTTGGTGGATCTGTAAATTGAAGTGTTCAAATGTTGTAAATTGAAGTGTTTAAGTGTAGGAAAACTGGAAATAGGCATGGCAACATGCAAAAATAAAAACAGGGAAAATCCATATTTTATATGGAATTAAACTGTAAATAAGATAAATAATTTTCATTTTATATTTTAAATAGAAAATGTTAACTTTTTTTTTCTAATTTGATCTTATTTAATTCTTTTTAAAAATTTTATTGCTCAAAAGGGATTCATTTGATGTTTACTAATGATAGAATGTATATTTTAAACCGAATGAATCCATGATTTTTATCTTTTTATAAAAATAAAATTTTGGTAAACAGAGGTGAAGTAAGTAGTGAATGTTTCATCTTATCTTTTTCCTTAGGCTCTGTATGCTTTGCTTTGATTTAATGCTATTTTTCTTAAGGGGTTTGTCTAACCTGGCTATCGGTTTTTGGCTCATGTGTTGTTCTACAGCTTTTTGATTAATATATTTGTGGTCTTTTCTATAAATCCAATTTTTTTTCTTTTCATTTTGAAATTTATGTATATATATATAAATGAGTAGATTAATTCCATAAATGTATGCGCTTTAAAGAATGATCCAAAGTTATCCTGTGCTATTGTACCTAAAAAAAAAGTTGTACTGTGAATTAATGTTTTTTAAATTTAGCAAAAACACACAAAAAGAGAGAGTAGATTTGAGTATTTATTTCATATATATATCTTGTGTGTTTAAATTAATTATATTTATATAAAATATTGATATGTTAAATTGAAGCAAATCATTGCACTCTATACACTATCAATAAGCAATTCAACCACACGACATTGGTATGTGGCTCATCACACTAGTTTAGTGATAATAACATTGGTGTGGATTTAAATTTATTAGCTTAATTTAGATTTCAAATTTAATCTTTATGTTTGTAACTCATTTTATGATGATTATAATGTAGTTGCTTGCACTCAAAATTTATTATTTTATGCATATATATAAATATTTAATTCTCTTATGATGATTTGTCATGTGAACAAATATGATGAATCTGAAGTGCATTTCTATTCTTCTATTTGCAGTTAAGATTTGAAACCGAAGACAAAGCAATGAGACTTCTAAGTAATGTGTCATTTTTGTTGAAACCAGTGGGTTATTTTTTCGGTATTACTCCTAAAAAAGTGATTGGCAAAAACCGTTGTTTCTGGATTTGTGTATTTTCCATTTTTTTTCCCTTCTGGTTACTGCTACACCTGTTTTTGGGAGGTGATTGTGTAAACATTTTAGTGTGCTTTAGTTATTGTAAGAATATTTTTAACATTGTTAATTTTAATATTATTGTAAGAATATTTTGAATTATAATTCAGTTATTAATTTATATCATATATATATATTTCATTGAAGTTGAAGTTGAAGTTGAAGTATCATTTAAATTTGCCGTTTTTGGTTGGATTTTATGTTACAAGAAGGATTGTATATGGATGAAAATCGGATGTTACAAATTTGCCAAAATTAGTGGCGTTTTTCAATAAACGCCGCTAAAGAATCGTACTTTTAGCGGCGTTTGTGATAAAAGCGCAGCTAAAGATCATGTTCTTTAGCGGCATTTGTTGGTAAAGCGCCGCTAAAGATCATGTTCTTCAGCGGCGTTTGTGGGTAAAGCGCCGCTAAAGATCATGTTCTTTAGCGGCGTTTGTGGGTAAAGCGCCGCTAAAGATCATGTTCTTTAGCGGCGTTTGTGGGTAAAGCGCCGCTAAAGGTTCTGTTCTTTAGCGGCGTTTGTGGGTAAAGCGCCGCTAAATGTCATGTTCTTTAGCGGCGTTTGTTTGTAAAGCACCACTAAAGGTTATGTTCTTTAGCGGCATTTTTCCACATAAACGCCGCAAAATTTAGCGACGTTGTCAATAGCGGCGTTTTTTGCGGCGCTAGTGAAAGTGCCGCAAATACTTTTAGTGGCGCTAAAAGGCGCCGCTAAAGGCCTAAAAAAACGCCGCTAAAAGCCTGTTTTGGTGTAGTGTATACATCTATTTTTTTCATTAAACTAAATCATTATTATTAAAAATCACAATATGTTCAAAGATTTCATATACAACTATATTTCAAACAAATCAAAATCAAGTGAAAATATTTAACATCCCAAAGAAACATAGTTTCGCACCAAACTAAAAAAACAAAATCTCCAGAATATCTACACGATCACTAGCAAGAAAAACTCCATGATTTGTAATGGTATAATGTGTATTTAATTTAATTACATGTCTAATATAAAATAAAATAAAAAAACAAAAATTTAATAAAATGAATTTTGTTTATTTTCTCGATTCAATCGTCGTCGTTGTCATATCTTCTTAAAGTAACTGCAAAATTAAAACTTACGTCAAAACAACAGTTGAATAGTAGCAGCTCTGAATCATCCAATAAAATTTAGAAAAAAAAAGGTTTAGAGAAGTGCAGAGCAATCTTGGTGATTAGTGTTGAATTAGATACAAAATTTTTAATTATGGTTGAGATATGTAGAGAAATTTTTAAGTTAATGATTGTAATTTTATGTAAAAAAATATTATCAAAGTTATGTATTAATGACATAGAAAAAATTTACTGAGATGACATTAAATTTTTGGAAAGTGATATAAGTTGACATGATATCCCAGTTTCATATAATCTTTTCCCATATTTCAAAATCTCAAAAACATTTTATTTTGATTTTATTTGACTTTAAAAAAATTTGATTTTATTTTTATTTTTATTCTAATTTATTTAAAATTCCTAAAAGGATATTTTACAAATTTTTATTTTTAATTTTTACATATGTTTTAAATTCTAAAAATCTAATTAATTTCTATTTATCCCACAAATTTTAATTAAAATAATGTTATTGAAAAATAAAAATTTAGATTAAAAATGTTAATAACAATAGAATATTTAAAATGAATATCTAAAATAATGTAAATAACAATAATTATTTCCATCTATTAAAAAGTTTTACTTTTTATGGTTTATAAATTATTAATTAATTAATTGAAATTTATAATAAATTATTATATTTTGTTTCTAATTTATTTATGTTAATCACTAGTTTTACTTTATAATAAATTTAAATCAATTAACTAATTTATCTAAGTTTGATTTAATTTTATTTTAAAAAAATATTTGGTGATAAAAAGGATCACCAAAACTCTAAATGCCAACAAGAAAAGGAGAGTATGATTTATCTCACCTGTTGTGAAATGTCATTAGTGTAGTTCAAAAGATCATTAATTATGATTCCCAATGTTCGATTCACTATCCATTCAATGATGAAAGTTACGAAGAAAATGTATGTATGACACCGAGCCTATTGAGGAGTTTTCTTTTAGTGTTACCATTGATTTTGATGATATGAATGAGTAAGAAACTTTGAGTGACGTCGTTTTTGAAGAAAGTAAGTGTGATTTTGTGCCTATTATTGAGCCTAGATCTAAAATTGCACCTTGTTTCAAAGAAGTTGATAGTAATAGTGTGAACTATGATGATAGTAATAGTGCAAACTATAATGATAGTGATAGTGAACTTTGCGGGTTGGAAAAGGTTGATAGTGAGAATTGTTTTCTAGAGTCTATGTGTAACACCCCTTACCCGAGACCATGGTCGGAGTCGAGCATGAGGCGTTACTTGACTTAACTTAAAAGTTCGGGGCATAAAAATTTACTTTCAAATTTAATTTCATCATTCATAATAAAGCTGTCCTCCTGTACAGCAGTCACTAAAATAATTATAATTCAAGCTACAAAACTCGAAATTTAGATCCGTAAATTTTCCATAAAACTAGACTCATATATCTATTCATCATAAATTTTTCAGAATTTTTTATTTAGCCAATTAGTACAGTTTATTAGTTGAAGTCTCCCCTGTTTCACTAATCGACTATCCTAACCACTCATCACTAAAATTTAATTATCTCTTATTAAAGGCTTCATATGGTGATTAAACTTATTTCTACTGAAAATAGACTCATTAAGGAGTCTATACATATAAATTATAACTCAAAATTCCTTCTGTACAATTTTTAATGAATTTCTAAAGTCAGAACAGGGGACTTCAAAAACATTCTTGCCCTGTTTCACTAAAATTCAAATATCTAAAAGTATATAATTCTTTTGCTTACTCCACTTCTTTTATATGAAAGTAGACTCTTTCAGCTTTAATTTCATATCTCACTCAACTTCTAATTATATTTCCACTATTTTTGGTGATTTTTAAAAGTTACATCAATGCTGCTGTCCAAGAACTGCTCCATTGCAATTTTTAAAAAAAATTCAATATAACCCCTTTATAATTGTCTAACCTTCCCTGCAAATTTCAAATCACAACCAATTCCAGTATTTCATCTACTTCATTTAAATACTAATGAAGTTCAACCAATCAACCATTTCAAACTAAAAACATGTATATATTTCGATATCTAACGCAACCATAACATTCAAATTTACTTTTCACTTCAATTCCCTATACATGCCATATAAATCCAAAAAGTTGCTTAACATAAACTACCGGAGTATATCTGGATAGTGTGATTCTTGATGTAGATCCGATCCTCCGAATGTATAAATACGTTAATCTACAAAAACAATAAACACACACATGTAAGCTTATAGAAAAGCTTAGTAAGTTCATAGGCATAAAACATAAATCTTACCAAACACTTGTACACTTATACAATATACACCATTACTAAATTTACCTGTCAACCACAATCTTTGGTGAGTTCCTTGGTATAAACTCACTACTACTTATTCTTTTACCATAATTCCTTTGGGCCCATTTGTCACTTACCATCCTTGATCAAAATTAAGGAACGGTTACGGAAAATTGAGTACTTCACTTTCACTTTGACATATGACCTCTTATCACTTGTCCTTGATCAGATAAGTGTAGCTAGGCTACCACTTATCACTTTGCCACTTGATCAGATAAGTGTAGCTGAAGCTACCACTTATCACTTTATCACTTGATCAGATAAGTGTAGCCACTTATCACTTTGTCTCTTGATCAGATAAGTGTAACCACTTATCACTTTGTTTCTTGATCAGATAAGTGTAACCACTTATCACTTTGTTTCTTGATCAGATAAGTGTAGCCACTTATCACTTTGTTTCTTGATCAGAAGTACTCAAATCCGGTGTTCCACTTAATTTGATCATTTATTCGATTTTCACATTTTTATTTTATTCTCATTTCAACAATAAATACATTTCATCATACATTGTATAATTCATGAAATTAACATTTAATCATTAAATTTCAGCCATATGAACTTACCTGGATCGATTTGCAGAATTTGTAAAAGTTCAGGGACTAATCGGCTACTTTTTCTTTTCCTCGACTTGTTTCAGGTTCTCGATCTAAAATGCAAATTTATTCATTCATCAGCATTTAATTCAATTCTAATTCATTTCACAATTTATGCCCTTTAATTTTCGAAGTTACACTTTTACCCCAAACTTTACAGTTTTTACAATTTGATCCCTACTCAATTAACCCCTCAATTGATCTAATTTTTCTCAATTAACACCTTTTTCCAACTATTTTAGACTACTACATAGCCTTTCATACTCAAAACCGCAACACCAAACCTTAATTCCCAACTTTTTCACAATTAGGTCCCTAAAATCAATTTCTATCAAAATTACTTAATAAAATCATCATATAACAAAATTAAAGCTTCAATTTCATGTTTATTCATCATAAAAATCCAACACTAATCAATGGTAACTTTCAAAATCAGCCATGGAATCAAAAACTAATGAAATAATTAGTTGGACCTAATTGTAAAAGTATCAAAATCACAAAAATTAGAAGAAATAATCAAGAATTAAACTTACATGATTCAAAAATATGAAAAACCAGCTTATTCCAGACCTCCTATGGCGTTTTTGCTGATAAATTGTGAAGAGATCTCTAGATTTTTCACTTTTGTCTTTGTTTTAAATGTTTAATTTGTTAAGTTTCCAATTTTGCCCCTGTTTCTCCTTACATTCTGCTGATTTTTCTTACCCAACCGTCCAGCCCATATAATTTGGGTCTAATAGCCTTTTAAATCCCTCCACTTTGGTCACTTAAGCTATTTAATCACAATTTAACAAATTTTACACTATTCCCAATTTAGTCCTTTTTAGTTAATTAACTATCCAAACGTTAAAATTTTCTAACGAAACTTTAATACCAACTCAATGACACTCTATAAATATTTCTAAAAATATTTATGGCTCGGTTTAAAATCTTCGAGGTCTCGATACCTCGTTTTTTTTATTTTAATTATTTTAATATTTATTCCTAGTACACTATTCACTATTTCAAAAATTTTCCTAACTTCACATTTAACTTATACTTACTAAATTTATAATATTTTCTACTCGTTTGTCAGATTTAGTGATCTCGAATCACCATTCCGACACCACTAAAAATTCAGGCTATTACAACTCTCCCCCCATTTTAGGAAATTTCGTCCCCGAAATTTCGTACCTGGAAATAAATTCGGATACTGAAATCTCATCAATTCCTCCGTTTCCCAGGTTGCCTCCTCAGATCCATGTCGATTCCATAACACCTTAACTAGTGGTACACGTTTATTCCTCAACTCTTTAACCTCCCGAGCTAAAATTTTCACCGGTTCCTCTGAATAAGTCATGTCAGGTTGGAGCTCTATTTCCGTATGAGGAATTACATGTGATGGATCTGATCTATACCGTCTCAACATAGACACATGAAACACATTATGAATATTTTCAAGTTCCCGGGGCAAAGCCAATCTATAAGCTACCGGACCGATTCTTTCAATGATTTCATACGGCCCGATAAATCGTGGGCTGAGTTTTCCCTTTCTGCCGAACCGCAAAACTTTCTTCCACGGTGACACTTTCAAAAATACACGATCACCCACACTAAACTCTATATCCCTTCTCTTCAAATCTGCATATGATTTTTGCCGATCGGAGGCAGCTTTTAAACAATCTCGAATAATACGAACTTTTTCTTCAGTTTCCCGAATCAAGTCCACTCCCACCAGTTTCGATTCACTTAATTCAGTCCAATATAATGGAGTTCTACACTTTTTTCCATACAGAGCTTCAAACGGTGCCATTTTAATACTAGTTTGATAACTATTATTATAAGCAAATTCGGCTAAAGGTAAATACCTTTCCCAGCTGCCGCCGAACTCAAGTATACAACACCTTAACATATCTTCTAAAATCTGAATCACTCGCTCTGACTGCCCATCTGTCTGGGGATGAAAAGCTGTGCTGAAATTTAATTTGGTGCCCAGAGCCTCCTGTAATTTACTCCAAAATCTCGAGGTAAATCTCGGATCTCGATCCGAAATAATAGATATCGGTACCCCATGTAACCTCACTATCTCAGACACATATAACTCCGCTAACTTTTCAAGCTGATAATCTGTTCTGACTGGAATAAAATGTGCCGACTTAGTTAACCGATCAACAATCACCCATATCGAATCTTTCTTCTTCGGAGTTACTGGTAATCCAGATACAAAATCCATCGTGACATGTTCCCATTTCCACTCTGGAATCATAATGGGCTGTAACAACCCTGTCGGCACTTGATGCTCAGCTTTCACCTGTTGACAAATCAAACATCTTGCTACATATTCACAGATTTCTCGTTTCATTCCAGGCCACCAATACATTTTCTTCAAATCACAATACATTTTTGTACTCCCCGGGTGAATAGAACACATACTACTGTGAGCCTCTGATAAAATATCATTTTTCAAGTCTAAATTATTTGGAACACATATTCTATTACGATAATATAACATACCATTTTCATCAATGGAGTATTCTAAGCTTAACTCATTTTGAACCATCTGTCGTTTTAGCATCAATTTTGGGTCTTCATCTTGTAATTCCCGAATCCGTTGAAAGAACACAGGTTTAGCTTTTAATTCCGCTAGTACAGAACCATCCTCATTAATAGATAAATGAGCACTCAATGCCCGTAATGCAAATAATGATGATTTCCGACTAAGTGCATCTGCTACGACATTTGCTTTCCCTGGGTGATAGTCAATGACAAGATCATAATCTTTCAGCAACTCTAACCATCGTCTCTGTCTCAAATTTAACTCTTTCTGAGTCATTAAATACTTCAAGCTTTTATGATCAGTATACACATAACATTTCTCACCATATAAGTAGTGTCTCCATATCTTCAAAGCAAACACGATCGCTGCCAATTCCAAATCATGTGTAGGATAATTCTTCTCGTGCGGTTTCAGTTGTCGGGAAGCATATGCCACCACTTTTCCTGACTGCATAAGTACACAACCCAAACCACTCAGAGACGCATCACTATATACTACAAACGGTACGCCCGATTCTGGTTGAGTCAACACTGGAGCCTCTGTCAACATCTTTTTCAACTGATCGAAACTCTGCTGACATTCGTCTGACCATATAAATTCAACATTCTTTTGTAGTAATCGAGTCAACGGTAAGGTAATCATTGAGAAATCTTTGACAAATCGGCGATAATAACCTGCCAATCCTAGAAAGCTCCGTACTTCAGTAACATTCTTTGGAACTTTCCAATTTACCACTGCCGCTATCTTACTTGGATCCACTCTTATTCCATCAGCTGATACAATATGACCCAAAAACGCAACTTCCTGAAGCCAAAATTCACATTTGCTGAATTTCGCATATAACTGTTTCTCCCGCAAAGTCTGTAATACAATCCTTAGATGTTGTGCATGTTCGGACTCTGTCTTTGAATAAATCAATATATCGTCAATGAACACAACCACAAATCTATCCAAATATGACTGAAAAATTCTATTCATCAAATCTATAAAAGCAGCAGGAGCATTGGTTAAACCAAATGGCATCACCAAAAATTCATAATGACCATATCGAGTTCGGAAGGCAGTTTTCGGCACATCACACTCTTTAACTTTCAACTGATAATACCCAGATCGAAGGTCTATCTTGGAAAATACTGCAGCACCTTTCAACTGATCAAACAGATCATCAATACGAGGCAAAGGATATTTATTCTTTACCGTTACCTTATTCAACTGCCTGTAATCTATACACAGTCTTAAAGAACCGTCCTTCTTTTTCACAAACAAGACAGGTGCACCCCAGGGCGACATACTCGGTCTGATGAACCCTTTATCTAATAACTCCTGCAACTGCGCCTTCAACTCTTTTAATTCCGCTGGAGCCATTCTGTACGGTGTCATTGATATAGGAGTTGTTCCGGGGATTACATCAATTACAAATTCAACTTCTCTATCAGGTGGTAGACCGGGTAACTCTTCAGGGAACACATCAGGAAATTCATTCACCACTGGCACTTGTTCGAGCTTTAAATCAGAACCCCGAGTATCAAGGATATAAGCCAAGAATGCTTCATTGCCTTTGCGTAATAATCTCTGAGCAGAGAGAGCTGAAATAATTCTGACTGTATCGCCCATGTTTTCTGACCCAACTGAGATTACATCTCCTGTTTGACATTTCAAACTGATTTGCTTATCACGACAATTCACCACCGCATCATGTCTCATTAACCAGTCCATCCCCAGAATAATGTCAAATTCCCGAAAGGGTAACAACATCAAATCAGCGGGGAATTCATAGCCTTTCACTTTCAGTGGACAATTACGACATATCAAATTAACCATCACACTATGACCTAATGGATTTGTAACTTGTATATCAAATTCAGTGGACTCAACAAATAAATTCTTTTCAGATGCTAACATAGTGCAAATATATGAATGAGTAGATCCAGGGTCTATCAATGCATAAACAATAACATCATAAAGATAGAAAGTACCAGCAATTACATCAGGAGCCGTAGCTTCTTCCCTTGATCGAATGGCGTAGGTACGTGCTGGTGCTCTATTCTCTGATCGACCAACTGATTCCCTCGTACCCGAACGGGTAGTCCCTGTAGCACTGCTCTGGCCCGAACGTCTACTTCTTTGAGGAATGGTTCTCTGTATCTCTTTCTGTTCCACTTCATCTTTTTGCAGCCGGGGACAATCTCGAATAAGATGATCAGTAGCCCCACATTTATAACAAGCCCCCATCTTAGTCCTGCATTCTCCGAAATGATATCTTCCACAATATTGACACTTAGGTCGTGAAGCATTCTGAACACTGCTCACACTTGCTACAGGTCTATCGAATACCCTGAAATCAGATTGTCTTGGTCTATCTCTGCCCGATCTCCCCGACACTGATGTAGTTCGATTAATTTCTTCTCTAGATTTCTTCACTGGAAAATCTGAAAATGACTTAGAAGCACCTCTTTTGAATGGCTCTTTACTTTTTCGATCCCGCTGCATTTTTCTATTGTATACTTCTTCAAGCTTTTGAGCACGGTCTGACAGAACAACGAACTCTCGTATTTCATTACCCCCAATCATCATTCTAATTTCATCATTTAACCCTTCTTCAAACCGGATACACATTTCTTCTTCAGTAGATACAATGTCTCGGGCATATTTGCTGAGGTAGACAAATTCTCTTTCATATTCAACTACTGATTTATTTCCCTGTCGTAGGTCGAGGAATTCCCTTTTCTTTTTATCCAAATATCGTCTGCCCACATATTTCTTCTTAAATTCATTTTGGAAAAATTCCCAAGAAATTTTCTCTGCCGGAACCACAGCCTCGATCGTCTCCCACCAACTATAAGCTTCTTCTTTCAACAGAGACACAGCACATCTCAAATAGTCATCTGGTGAGCAAGCCATTTCTTTAAAAATTCTTATCAAACTCTGTAACCAATATTCAGCTTTGACGGGATCATCATCAGTCCTTCCCCGAAATTCTTCGGCTCCAAGTTTTCTAAGCCTTTCCAATGGAGAACGCTTACTAGATTCAGTCGTTGTAAAAGGTGGAGGAGCAACCGGGGGTACCATCGATGGAGCAGTAGGGGGAGGAGGTGGTTCAGCCTGATTTCTTTCTTGCCTCATTTCAGTATACCACTGATTCATAATCCCATAAATCATATTCTTTAATTCATGCTCTCGCATTTGGGAAATCGGAACATCACTGCTTGCTCTTTGTTCAGAATTCTGTGCTCTACTGTTAACTTCTTCTTGATCAGTACGTTCAGGTAAATTTGACATCTTTATAATCGGAGAGTATCTATAAAAATAACAAAGATTAGATCGGATCATACACATCACACTATCACAGATTTATATGGCATGTATTTCTAAACACTTTACACTTCACACATATTCCGAGGACCGGCTAAACCGGGCTCTGATACCACTAAAATGTAACACCCCTTACCCGAGACCATGGTCGGAGTCGAGCATGAGGCGTTACTTGACTTAACTTAAAAGTTCGGGGCATAAAAATTTACTTTCAAATTTAATTTCATCATTCATAATAAAGCTGTCCTCCTGTACAGCAGTCACTAAAATAATTATAATTCAAGCTACAAAACTCGAAATTTAGATCCGTAAATTTTCCATAAAACTAGACTCATATATCTATTCATCATAAATTTTTCAGAATTTTTTATTTAGCCAATTAGTACAGTTTATTAGTTGAAGTCTCCCCTGTTTCACTAATCGACTATCCTAACCACTCATCACTAAAATTTAATTATCTCTTATTAAAGGCTTCATATGGTGATTAAACTTATTTCTACTGAAAATAGACTCATTAAGGAGTCTATACATATAAATTATAACTCAAAATTCCTTCTGTACAATTTTTAATGAATTTCTAAAGTCAGAACAGGGGACTTCAAAAACATTCTTGCCCTGTTTCACTAAAATTCAAATATCTAAAAGTATATAATTCTTTTGCTTACTCCACTTCTTTTATATGAAAGTAGACTCTTTCAGCTTTAATTTCATATCTCACTCAACTTCTAATTATATTTCCACTATTTTTGGTGATTTTTAAAAGTTACATCAATGCTGCTGTCCAAGAACTGCTCCATTGCAATTTTTAAAAAAAATTCAATATAACCCCTTTATAATTGTCTAACCTTCCCTGCAAATTTCAAATCACAACCAATTCCAGTATTTCATCTACTTCATTTAAATACTAATGAAGTTCAACCAATCAACCATTTCAAACTAAAAACATGTATATATTTCGATATCTAACGCAACCATAACATTCAAATTTACTTTTCACTTCAATTCCCTATACATGCCATATAAATCCAAAAAGTTGCTTAACATAAACTACCGGAGTATATCTGGATAGTGTGATTCTTGATGTAGATCCGATCCTCCGAATGTATAAATACGTTAATCTACAAAAACAATAAACACACACATGTAAGCTTATAGAAAAGCTTAGTAAGTTCATAGGCATAAAACATAAATCTTACCAAACACTTGTACACTTATACAATATACACCATTACTAAATTTACCTGTCAACCACAATCTTTGGTGAGTTCCTTGGTATAAACTCACTACTACTTATTCTTTTACCATAATTCCTTTGGGCCCATTTGTCACTTACCATCCTTGATCAAAATTAAGGAACGGTTACGGAAAATTGAGTACTTCACTTTCACTTTGACATATGACCTCTTATCACTTGTCCTTGATCAGATAAGTGTAGCTAGGCTACCACTTATCACTTTGCCACTTGATCAGATAAGTGTAGCTGAAGCTACCACTTATCACTTTATCACTTGATCAGATAAGTGTAGCCACTTATCACTTTGTCTCTTGATCAGATAAGTGTAACCACTTATCACTTTGTTTCTTGATCAGATAAGTGTAACCACTTATCACTTTGTTTCTTGATCAGATAAGTGTAGCCACTTATCACTTTGTTTCTTGATCAGAAGTACTCAAATCCGGTGTTCCACTTAATTTGATCATTTATTCGATTTTCACATTTTTATTTTATTCTCATTTCAACAATAAATACATTTCATCATACATTGTATAATTCATGAAATTAACATTTAATCATTAAATTTCAGCCATATGAACTTACCTGGATCGATTTGCAGAATTTGTAAAAGTTCAGGGACTAATCGGCTACTTTTTCTTTTCCTCGACTTGTTTCAGGTTCTCGATCTAAAATGCAAATTTATTCATTCATCAGCATTTAATTCAATTCTAATTCATTTCACAATTTATGCCCTTTAATTTTCGAAGTTACACTTTTACCCCAAACTTTACAGTTTTTACAATTTGATCCCTACTCAATTAACCCCTCAATTGATCTAATTTTTCTCAATTAACACCTTTTTCCAACTATTTTAGACTACTACATAGCCTTTCATACTCAAAACCGCAACACCAAACCTTAATTCCCAACTTTTTCACAATTAGGTCCCTAAAATCAATTTCTATCAAAATTACTTAATAAAATCATCATATAACAAAATTAAAGCTTCAATTTCATGTTTATTCATCATAAAAATCCAACACTAATCAATGGTAACTTTCAAAATCAGCCATGGAATCAAAAACTAATGAAATAATTAGTTGGACCTAATTGTAAAAGTATCAAAATCACAAAAATTAGAAGAAATAATCAAGAATTAAACTTACATGATTCAAAAATATGAAAAACCAGCTTATTCCAGACCTCCTATGGCGTTTTTGCTGATAAATTGTGAAGAGATCTCTAGATTTTTCACTTTTGTCTTTGTTTTAAATGTTTAATTTGTTAAGTTTCCAATTTTGCCCCTGTTTCTCCTTACATTCTGCTGATTTTTCTTACCCAACCGTCCAGCCCATATAATTTGGGTCTAATAGCCTTTTAAATCCCTCCACTTTGGTCACTTAAGCTATTTAATCACAATTTAACAAATTTTACACTATTCCCAATTTAGTCCTTTTTAGTTAATTAACTATCCAAACGTTAAAATTTTCTAACGAAACTTTAATACCAACTCAATGACACTCTATAAATATTTCTAAAAATATTTATGGCTCGGTTTAAAATCTTCGAGGTCTCGATACCTCGTTTTTTTTATTTTAATTATTTTAATATTTATTCCTAGTACACTATTCACTATTTCAAAAATTTTCCTAACTTCACATTTAACTTATACTTACTAAATTTATAATATTTTCTACTCGTTTGTCAGATTTAGTGATCTCGAATCACCATTCCGACACCACTAAAAATTCAGGCTATTACACTATGACTTTGAACGAGTTAGACATCTATTCTCCTTCTACATTCTAATGAATAAAATTTTCAAAATTTTTGTGAGGGATAAAGGGAAATGAGGATGATTCATGGAAAAAGGCTAAGAGAAAAGAGACATTAAGTGATAAAAGTCAATTTGATGGTTCAACTTTAGTGAGTGAAAATTCTTTTAAGGTAAAATTAGAGAGTTCAATTCACATTAAAAAAGAGAATGGAAAGAAAGAGAGAACATATCTAAAATGGAGGAATGATTATGTTTTCACTAATTTTAACTTGAATTTGTCTAGTAGACTTCACTACACCAAAACAAACTTTTAGCGGCACATTTTGTGGCGTTTGAATTACAAACGCCCCTAAAAATTGAGTATTAGTGGCGTAAACCATAAAACGCCGCTGAAGATGTAGCATTAGCGGCGATTCTACTAAAATGCCGATAAAAGTCGGGCATACAGTGGCGTTTTCTAAATAAACGCTGTAAAAGAACATCTTTAGCGGCGTTTACTTCCAAGCGTCGCAAAAGCTCTTAACCAAAACGCAGCGTTTTGGACTAGATGTGTACTATATAATTCGTGGCGATTATGTGGAAACGCTGCTAAAGAAAGTATTAGTGGCGCTTACTTAAAATCGCCGCTAAAGCATATAATTAGCGGCGAGTCACAAAAAGCGCCACAATACATCTTAACCAAAACGCAGAGTTTGGTCTTGAGGTACACTAGCATTAGTGGCGCTTATACAAAAACGCCGCTAAAGAATAGTATTAGCGGCGAGTAGTGAAAAGCGCCGCAATATTTCTTAACCAAAACGCAGAGTTTGGTCTTGAGGTATATTAGGATTAGTGGCGCTTATCGGAAAACACCGCTAAAGCATAGTACAATAAGCACCGCAAAATATTAACCAAAACGCAGCGCTTTGGTCTTGATGTATACTAGCAGTAGTGGCACTTATATTAAAACGCCGCTAAATCATAGTATTAGCGGCGAGTAGTGAAAAGCGCCGCAAGATTTCTTAACCAAAACGCAGAGTTTGGTCTTGCCGTATATTAGGCTTAGTGGCGCTTATTGAAAAACGCCACAAAAGATTAACCAAAACACAGTGCTTTGGTCTTGATGTATAGTAGCATTAGTGGCGCTTATATTAAAATGCCGCTAAAGTATAGTATTAGCGGCGAGTACTGAAAAGCGCCACAATATTTCTTAACCAAAACGCAGAGTTTGGTCTTGAGGTACATTAGGATTAGTGGCGCTTATTTGAAAACGCCGCTAAAGCATAGTATTAGCGGCGCTTATTGTAAAGCGCCGCAAAATATTAACCAAAACGCAGCGCTTTGGTCTTGATGTATACTAGCAGTTGTGGCGCTTATGGTAAAACGCCGCTAAAACATATTATTAGCGGCGCGTTGTGGGAAGCGCCGCTAGATTATTATATATGTAGTTTATTATATAATTTATGTTATTATATAATGTAGGAAATAGGATATTATATAATGTTTATTATTTTTGAATTACAGTTTAGGGTTTAGGGTTTATAATGTAGGTTTAGTGTTTTTTGTTTAGGGTTTAAGAGTTTGTGATTAAGGTTCAGTGATTATTATAAGTTAAAAAGTTTAATATTGTATATAGTTTAGGATTTTAGGTTTAATCATTATATAATGTTTATTATTTTGTGAATATTAGAGTTTTGAGTTTAAAGTTTATGATGTAGATTTTAGTGTTTTGGGTTTAGGGTTTAGAAGTTTATAGTTTATGGTTTGGGGTTTAGGCCGCTTTAGTCATGTTAAGAGGTTAATTAGTGTTTTAGGGCTTGATGCTTGTGGTTAACGGTTTGCAGTTTATAATTTAATGTTAAAATATATGTTTTGTACTACACACTAACATTAGCAACACGAATTCCTGAAAATATGGTTTAGGATTAATTATGGTTAATTTAGGGTTTAAGGTTTAATTTAAGTTTTTTTATATTTTCTGAATCTAAAAAAGATATATATAAATTATCAATTTAAAAAATACAAATATATACCAAAATGGGTTAAATCCCAAAAGCGTACATGAATAATGATTAAATGTTCAATTGTTTACATGAATTCGTTTAATTTGATACAGAGCTTGTAAAATGTTAACACATGTTATTGATAAAATTAACATCAATTTTTTATTTAATATGATATACATACATAAATATTTATGTTTATTAAAAATAAAAATATAAAAAAAATATTGATATAATTAACTTAATTTTTTAAAAATTTCCATGTTCTTAGTGGCGTTTCACGAAAAAACGCCACAAAATTATCCTAATTACCAGGGAAACGACTGCGTTTCGTTTTTATTTCATTGCAAACGATGTCGTTTCGGTGGTTACTTAGTGGCAAAAGGTTATAAACGCCGCAAATAGGTTCATTTAGTCATGAATACGTCGTCGTTTTTCGATGTTCTTAGTGGCGTTTTGTGCCAAAATGCCATAAACTTGTCCTACTTTTTTGGAAAACGACATCGTTTGGACGGTTAATTTAGTGGCGCTTTTGTGAAAACGCCGCAAAGTTAGTCGTTTAGTCACTGTTAATTGAGTGGCGCTTATGCCTAAACGCCACAAATTTGACTAACTGGCTGAGGAACGACATCGTTTGTAATTTTATTTTGTGGCGCTTTGGAATAAACGTCGCAAATGGGTTAATTTTTTCATAACTGTTTAGGAAACGTCATCGTTTTTGGGTTTATTTAGTGGCGCTTATTTAGAAACGCCGCAAATTTGTTAGTTTAGTCATTGAAAACGTCGTCGTTTTTCAATGTTGTGAGTGGCGTTTTATGCCAAAACGCCACAAATTTGATTGTCTGTTCCTGAAACGACTTCGTTTCTGTGGACATTTTGTGGCTCTTATTTACAAACGCCGCTATTAGTGGGTTCATTTATCTGTGGAAACGACGTCGTTTTCTTTCCAGCCCTTTTAACTAGCCAAAACCTGATTCTTCTTCATCACTTTCCCCCAATTGTTTAGCCGAAATCCCTAGCTTCCTCAGCCCCTAATCCCCCCAAACCCGACCAGCTTCGCCGTGACCGTGACTGTCGCCTGCTTCATCACCATCGTCGTCTCATCTACTGCATCACCGTCACCGTCACCCTCTGCTCTCGCAACCACCGGTAAGTTATATTTTTAGTGTGGGAAAAATTTAAAATTTTTTTTACTTTATGCCTCGTCTGCTTGGTTGTAATACAAAACATTGATGTTGTCTTCTTTTGCGACCGTCCCCAAACAATGCAGAAGTAATTGGGTGTTGTTAGTTTGCAGCAACAGTAACCCTTCAAACAGCAACAGTAACCATTTGTTACTGCTCATATTTAGGTAAGTTTGCTGATTTGGTCCTTTATCAACATTTGAATGGCTTGGAATTTTTGGTGCATTTCTTACTGCTCGTATCTATAGTACTGCTTTTAATTCGTTATTTTTGGAATTTTGGGTGCATTTCTTACTGCTCGTATTTAGGTAAGTTTGCTATTTTGTTGAAATATGTTTACAATATTTTTCATTGTTTGAAAATTAGAAGCATTTTAGTAAAGAAAAACTATAATTAGAAATGTATATTCAATATTTGATGTGAAATTGTATTTTTAGAACTGAATCCAAAATTATTTACTGTTAAAAGTACTCATATTTGATGAAGCTTGTATCCAAATATATTATATGTCTTTGGTGCTAGACGTAAAAAAATTAATTGGTCTAAATTACAAAATCTATTTGGTGCTTATAAAATTTAGACTATTAAGCCTTCACCTTTAAATTTGATTTTTAAAAAGTAAAATAATATATATATTTGTTTAATAAATTATTTTTGTTGTGTAGGTGTAATTCCACAATAATTTGGTAATCTACCACAGTTGAAATATCTTTATTTATCTTATAATTCTCTAACAGGTATTATATTACATTTCTTCTCTATATATGCTCAGTTTCATGATTGTTATTTTTTACTTTTATTCTCTTCCTTAAATTAAATTTATGTTCAATTGATACAAATACATTAAATATTTTATACTCCTGCAAATTTGCTTTTGAATCATGTTATTGCATAATTTCCTTTTCGATGAGATCATTCATTGGAATTTTCAATTTATCGTGGAAAGAAAGTTTCCTATTTATTTCCTCTTCACAATCACAGAGGAGAAATGGTTTCATGTTGAGTTTTGTGAATAAAGTTTTTGTTACCAAAATTTGTAAAATTTGGTAAAATTATTTATGTTTTTAAATCAAATCAGCCCATGCCCTGAGCTCACAACTGACATATTTAGGAGGAAAATGATTTCTATCTAAATTTTTTCTTTTGGTCCAAAATGTTTAGATTTGGGTTTTCATCCTTTTGAATACTTAAAAGTACTCAAATTTGAAAATAATTGTATCCAAATATATTATATGTCATTGGTGCTAGACGTAAAAAATTAATTGGTCTAAATTAATTGTATCCAAATATATTATATGTTTTTGGTCCAAAATGTTATTGCATAATTTTTGTTTTTGCTAAGGAGCTTTGCTTTCAAAATGTCGACAGAATAAAAGTGTCCTAGGAAAAGCTACAGCGTGTTAGATTTTTTTTGTAAAGTATAAAAATAGTGACTAATCTATTAGTCCTATTTTAATCATTCAACTATTAATTCTTTTATTTAATCACTAAAATTTTTGAAATTAAATATTTTAGCACGAAATGCGATTAATTGTTGTTAAATGAGAGATGAAAAGCTGACACGAGACTTTTTTATTGATCTAATAATAAATTTAGCCCTCCAATTTACATATCTCTAATCTCTAACAATGATAACAAATTTAACCGAAGATTTAATATTTCAATATATGAAAATTCAATCTCGATTAAAAGGTACATATCTCTAATCTAATATTATTGTATTCAAAATTTTGCATGTTTTCGTATATTTTGAATGATAAATCAAGTTTGAATGATTTTTGTTTAATATTCCGATATAATTAACCGAAGATGTTTAGGTATCACAATTTAAATAACTTACATTAATTACATAACTTACAAAAATTAAATAACTTACATAACTTACATAAATTAAATAACTTACATAACTTACATAAATTAAGTAACTTACATAACTTACATAACTTACATAAATTAAGTAACTTACATAACTTACATAAATTAAATAACTTACGTAACTGGATCTTCGAATTGTTCAAAATGATCTAAACTCGACAGAAACAAATAGTACTGAACAACAGACAGCAATTGGATCTTCGAATGTTCCGATTACACCTGAGGATCCTACAGAAGTTCAAAGTAATTTTACATTTAATTTACATGCGTGTTGACTTATAATTGATTTATCTTTCAAATTCTTATATTATAATATACCATTTGTAGATGAAAATGATGGGACACGCAGAGGTCGAGGACGTACGCTACTTAGAGAGTTATACGAGTTAGATCCAGTCGAGCGTGTCAAGGTATGCAGAAACAGTTTTGGTCAGCCTATTGGATCAGAAGCTCGACTTTTAGCAGGATACATGGGCATTTTAGCACGAAATGCGAATATGTTGCCTACCAACTACGAGTCATGGCGTCAAATACCTGATAGTAACAAAAACCAAGCCCTCGATAATATTAAGGTAACAAAATGTTAATATCATCTGTAATGCTTGGGAAATAGTTTCATTTATATTTACTTTATTAACTTGTGTTTTTTGTAGGCGAGGTTTGCTTTAGAGGTCTCGGATGCTTATGTAAAGAAGGCATTGGGAAAAAAATGGAGAGACAATAAAAGTACTTTGACGAAAAATTATTATAAGACAAAAACAACCCTCGATGAGAAATTGCAAAATGTCCCGCCGGGTATGTTGAGGTACCAATGGGAAGATGCGGTTAGATTTTGGCATTCGAAGAAAGGCGGGGTACAACGTACTTCCAAACTATTGTAATTATTTTGGTTTATAGTATTTACTATTTACGTACTAAAAATTTTATAACGTAGGATCGTGAACGAGTTGGAAAAAGCAGCCGGCAGCAACAAAAATTCACTCACACAGCCGGGTCGAGAAGTTTTGCATGTGTAGCTGAGGCAGAGGTATTTTTAATTTTTTAATATTCTCAAATATGTATAACTTTCTATTAAATAATATTTTTACTACTATATTGTAGGAACGGTCGTCCAGTCAAAAAGTTGGACGCCTTCAACTTTTTGAAATTACACATAAGAAGAAAGATGGATCTGCTATGACTCCTGAAGCTGGTGAAATTATGGTACGTTTACTTAATACGATTTGACTTGTTTTAGTTATTTATAATGTTTATTTTCTAATGGTTTAATTTATTGCTTGCAATGCGACTATTGTTATATTGCATTTGTTTTTTTTAATATATATTGCGTTCCTAACTATGTGATTTATTTATTAGGAAAAAACTAAAGGATAAAAAGACGGAGTACGAAATGATTGCTTCTAGTGATAGTTTTGTTCATCTTGAAGACATTGATAACCGGATTATTACTGAAGTTTTAGGTCCTGAAAGGTATGGTCGGGTTCGATTTCAAGGATCTTTTATCAGCCCAACCCAATATTTTGGATCCAGCTCGCACCAATACATGGCTTCGGGGAGTCAATCTCAAGCTGAAGTTCAGAGGTTAAAAGACCAGATGACTCAGATGCAAGCGACCACATTTGAGGTTCAAAGGAAATATGAAGAACTTCAGCAACAACTTAAAACAGAGGCGGCAGCGAGGGAAGCAGAGGCTGTAGCGAGAGAAGCAGAGGCCGCAGTGAGAGAAGCAACGAGAGAAGCAGAGGTTCAAAAGAAATATGAACAACTACAACTACGACTTCAAGCAGATGCGGCATCGAGAGAAGCAGAGAAGAGCAAAAAGTACGACGAACTTCAACAGCAGCTTCAGATTATGATGAAGATGTTTCAGCAGTCGCAACTTCCGCCGTCATAGTGTATATTGCATAAATATTTTTATCATTTTAACTTTTAACGTTTTTGTAAAGAAAAGTATGAATTCACTTTTATTTATTGATATTAATATTATTTTAGTCATTTCATTTGAAATATTATATAAATTTATTGTTTTTGGTTAGTTTAGATCTGATTGCTTTTGATTTGTTGTTGCAGGAAGGCTGAAAAAAACAGAAAATTTTATTTAAAAAAAATCCAAAAATTAGTGGCGTTTTTTAAAAAAGCGCCGCTAAAAGTCATATCATATAGTGCCGTTTGTGAAATAAGCGCCGCGAAAAAACACTACTTTTAATGGCGTTTGTAGATGAAGCGCTGCTAAAGAACATTACTTTTAGCGGCGTTTTCTACCAAGCGCCGCTATAGAACATTACTTTTAGCGGCGTTTTTTATTAAGCGCCGCTATAGAACATTACTTTTAGCGGCGTTTTTTTCCTAAGCGCCGCTAAAGAACATGATCATTAGCGGCGTTTTTTTCCTAAACGCCGCTAAAGAACATGACCTTTAGCGGCGTTTTTTTCTGTAAGCGCCGCAAAAGTTAGCGACGTTATCCTTAGCGGCATTTTTTGTGGCGCTTCCTCAAGCGCCGCAAATGCCTTTAGTGGCGTTAAAAAGCGCCGCTAAAGGCCTAAAAAAACGCCGCTAAGAACCTGTTCTGGTGTAGTGCTTATTTCATTCTTTTAGGAATTTGTTGATCATTTGAAAGGAGCTCTATTAAACAATTTCACCTATAATAAATATTATTTCTTGTTCAGCCAAAGGCAATATTCAGAGACATATTTTCGAGAAAAGGGGGATTGATATATACACGGATTGTTGAAATTTATTAGATTTCATTCATTGAAGGTGTCAATTTTAAAGTTTGAAAAATCAAGTTTTTGGATGCAAACCAAACATTTCTGGATTGAGATGTCTTCATAGCTTTTGAAGATTTATCAATTTAATGTTAATTTAGAGCATGTGATGTAAATTACCCCAAAATAATAAATTTCTTTTATTTAGGGGTTTTAAAATATTTTTTATTCAATGTTAATTTATTAAGTATAGCTCGATGCATAAATTTTTAACACGAATTTCTATAATATTGATAATATTTTTTCAGCACAACACAAATTTTTAACACAATTAATGTTTTGGGTAATTTGTATATCATTTAAGAAATTTGGATACTCAAATGGCTTGACATTTGGCCTCTGAATTTGTTACTTTTTCCCAAGTCGATACTTCAGGTTTTTTTTTTCTCAAGTTGGTACTTGAATTTTCTTTTCATAGGGTTTTAATTTTTTTTTTGTAACGCTATTAAGTTGAAACACATGGCACTTTCAAACAGTGGCATGTGGCAAAACTAACATACGTTCAATTTAAAAAAAATTAAAATATATTAAATTTAAAAATATAAAATAAAAATTAAAAGTATATATAATAATTTTAAAATAATAAAATTTTATAAATAAAAAATAAAAATATAGTAAAAGTTTTTAAAACTTACAAAAATTAAAATAAATTAACTTTTGTTTAATTTTTAATTTTAATTTCCCTTAAAACCCTAAAAACTTTTCTGTTTTTTCTCCAAACTTTTTATTTATTATCTTTTGTTTTGTTTAGGGGCAGTGCCAGACTCCGGGCTAGCTATCACCTGTTTTTTTTCCCCTCCCACCGACTCTTTCTTTCTTTCTTCTTCTCATTCAATCCACATGTCTTCTCTCTTTTTCAATTTGTAGATCTATTTTGTGGGTGTATTTGTTGTCTTCATAAGTTATGATTGATAGATGATGATGCTTGTCATTCGTTAAAACTCTATCGACCACCAGTAGTTTTTTTGGAAAGTGAGTGGCTTTTCGTCAGTTTCTTAATTTATTTCTGTTTTGAGAATATTTTAGAATAATAAATGATTTCACGAGTCGATTTAGACTCGTTTTGTCTTAAATTTTATGTTTTTTATTTGTTTTTCTATTATTTAATAAGTTTTCAGTTTTAGAAATTTTTGTTTGCTCTTGTAGCACGGTTTTTAGTCTTGTTTATGTATGTAATTTTAGTTTTACAAGTGATTTTAAGGATGGTTTTGTTGTCCTCCTCTGTAGTTTGGTGAATGCTCGATTCTTTTCTCGATTTTTGCTCGCCACTTTGGACCATTCGGGGCTAATTTTCTTATCATGTTAAGTGCTTGCAACCACTCCAGATATGTCGTACTTGAGTTGGGGCAAAGTCAATTGTCAACGTGTCAGAATGTTTTATTGATGTTCAGGCTAAAACCTTTGCTGTGTTGATGAAGTTTGTCATTTCCCATTTATGACGTGTGTTTATTATTTTTTTCTGTAAATTATATGGTTCCATTCATCGAATAAGTTAATGAATTTTCTTTTAAAAAAATTATAATTTCTCTTAAAAAAGTCTCACGCCAAATGTTAACAGTAGTTAAAAAAAGACAAAGAAAAAGCTTTCTCGTCTCTAATTTTCTATTCGATTCCTGTTTATAAAATCTTGGTTTATGCCTTTGGGCTTCTTATGGTGGTTCAAAGAAAGTCATGGAGAGGTTAGACTCTCAATGGTTTTTCAACAATGTGCTCACTTTATCAACTCCTTAAACACCACATTAATCATAGCGTTGCCCTTAATGAAGACAGTTGAGGAAGAAGAAGATCCATCAAAACGCAAGATTAAGGAGGCTCCAAGATTAAGGATGTCCCAAGTGTGGAGAAATCGCTGCTGGGCTTGAACCGCATATAATGCAACCAATTATAGAGGTTGAATTTGAAAAGCCAACACAGAAGCCAGAGAAAAGGAAGAGAAGCAAGAGAAAAGTACTTGGAGAGATTGATTTGGGGTTCCATGGTAAAGTGACTTCTGAGTCTTCATTTTCTATGGTAACAGTTGAGCAGCCGATCTTACGTTGCTTTAACCGACACCGAGCGCCTCATTGGTGATGCTGCCAAAAACCAAATCGCTAAGAATCCCCAGAATACTATTTTCGATGCTAAACGCCTCATCGGTCATCGATTCTCCAACCCACAAGTGCAAAGCGATATGAAGCATTAGCCTTTCATGGTCGTTGCCGCCCCCGGTGATAAGCTATCACCGATGGTCGTCGTTACTTACAAGGGTGAAGAGAAGCAGTTCGCTGCTGAGAAATTTCTTCCATGGTGCTGGTCAAGATGAAGAAGGTTGCCGAGGCTTATATGGGTCAAACCATGAAAAACGTTGTTATCACCGTGCCTGCTTATTTCAACGACTCGCAAAGGCAGGCTACGAAAGATGCCGGATCCATTTCAAGGCTTAATGTTTTGACGATTATCAATGAACCAACGGCCGCCGTGATTGTGTATGGCTTGGACAAGGCAACGAGGTCCGATGAGAAGAACGTATTGATTTTCGACCTGGATAGTGGCACCTTCGATGTTTCATTGAATTAAAATAAAAATTAAAAAAAAAGAGTTAATTTAATTTAATTTTTTAATTTTTAACAACTTTTACTATATTTTAATGAGTAATTATTTTTTCCAATGTCGTGAAAAAGTTTTACAAATGAGTTTAAAATAGTATAAGTGTATATTTTTTTAATTGGTACACCGCCGCGTGGAGTTTTTAAATTCCACAAAATTGATAAGTGTCTTTTAAGACATATTAAAATATTAAAAAATAAATATTAAGAAAAAAATGTCAATATTTTAAGTTTGTTTGTGAAAAAAAAGAAAATATATTGTCAGTGTACTAAATGCTACCTCTATTTTTATTTTTTATTTATAAATATTTATGATTTAAAATATTTGGCATACAACCATTAGAGACTCCACAAGCAATGTTAGGAGATTGACAAGTATCTTATAAAGGTATAGTAAAATATTTAAAATAAAAGACACAGGTCAAAAAATTTTTTTTGTAGAAAAATAATAAATAGAGCCAATTACACTCAACCAAAAACAACATTAGAAATAGATAGCAGAGAAGAATTATCTAATCGAATTTGATTAGCAACTCTAGTAGGAGCAATATCAAACACATGGGGCCCAAACAGAAACTCTTTCATTTGACTAGCTAGGATATGAGGGGTAAAGTTCACTTCTCTTAGAATATGCTTAATGACCACCTGTCAATTACGTTTGCATAATTCTTGGATACATAATATCAAATCTCTATTTGCCTGTCCTTTAAAATCCCCATGAATACCTTTAATGACCTGAGCCCGGTTAGTCTCAAGAATAATTTCCTTCCAGTTAAAGTCCCATGCAAGGTGAAAGCAATTTGTTTGTGAGATCATTTTATTTTCTCACGAGGGGTAATGAAAAGAGTTATAGAATGGATTGCTACCTATGCCTAGATCGCAGATAAATGGAAATTTTATTGATAAGACCTTCTCAATTGTAGCCAATATCTTATTATGAATAATTCCGACAACTTCAAAAGAAAAAGAGGCATTTACTTATTATAGAGATGGTGCGATTTGATTATTATATATATATTACTTTATTTATTATTTACTTTTTTATTTACTTTACCACTCTGAGTCTTAGGAAAAATACACATTATTCAGAATAGAAAAAAAACTATCATAAATAGCCCAAAGTTCAACTTGTTCAACATTGCATTTTCCAATATTTCTCCCAATTCTCCAAAGCCACCTACCATGTTCATCTCTTGTCATTGCTATCGAAGTTGCGAAGCCTGAAGACAGATTGCGGGCACCATCGACATTTATTTTGATAGATCTAGTGTCAATTTTTTAAGGCTTCTTGTAGAATAAAAATATACTGCTAGTGTACCGAATACTCACCATGTTTTTATATATAGTTCTATTTTTTTTAAAATTGAACTATGATGTCATAATGACATCAACATTTCCTTGTGTACCTATTTGAAAGTGCTATGTATCCCAAACTTAACACCATTACAAAAAAAAAAAAAAAAGCGAACCAAAACCCTTAACCTAATGAAAATTTAGGTAATAAAATAAAATCATAAGTATCAACTTGAGAAAAATGACAAATTTAAGGGCCAAATGTATATTTAAGCCTACTCAAATTGAACCTAAAAGAAGTTTAGGTACCAAATTAAGAAAATATGTCAAGTCAAGTACTAAATTGATCCCAAAAAACATAGGTACCAAATTGAGCAACAAAAATGTTTATGTACCATTTTCGTAATATTCTAAAATTTAAATATTTTTTAAATATATATATATTTTTCGCATATATATAATTCTTAGAAACTATAGAATTTATATATTTATAGCTTTTTATTATATATTTTTAAATTTTTTGTTGTTTTCCTTTTTAGTTTTTTGAATTATTTATATTTTACATAATTTTTTAATAATGTTTTTTTATATAATATTTTTAATTTAGATTTTTTTATGGATGTCATGTCACCGATTGACATGCATAAAGATACAACATGTGATACATCTCCTAATTTTTTTAAAATGAAACAAAAATATTTAAGTAGCAAAATATAAAAACAAGCTTATGATCAGTTCATGCCAAATTCAAGCTGCTAACCGATGAAATTTTGTTCTTTTTAATTCTACCTCACCACCTCTTGGTGAAGGTCCGTTTAATATTAAAAAGTGTGCTTTTAAAAAATTAATTTCCCTGCAACTTTATTTTGGGAAATTGAAAGAAATCATCAATATTGCAATCCAAAAAGTGTTCATATATTTGTCAATTGAGATTTTGGGATAGTATTTTGTCCCTACTGTTTCATCAGAAAGGTTTTAGTTAAAATGCAGACAAACATCTCCAGAGTGAAGAGGAACAAAATGAGGATTTGACAATCACTAATCCAAAACATGGCAGTCCTCCAATGAAAACATCGTCTTGAGATCAAATTATGTTGTACAATTACTCTTGGTTACTACGTACAGGTAGCACATTTGCAAAGATCTAATATACAGTGACTTGAACCAAAATTTAGATGAATAACAAAGGGGCAAAACGTGGTGTTTCTTTCCTTGCTTTATACCTTTCTGAGGAAGTTTCTAGTACCCTAATTAGAGGCTTCTCTACGATAAACATTCTATCTCCATTCATGGATTTTCCGTCTCGCTTTCTGGTTTCTGAGACGGAGGCATCGCAGCAGTAGCAGTGGTAGTTTCTTTGGGAGTAGCTGTTATTGATTTTGCACAAATAACATCAAAGTGAGAAAGAGAAAGGCAATAGACAGAGAAATACAAAGAAAAAGAAGAAGAAGAACCAACCTTCATGTTGATTTTGGGATCCTAACTCGGTCTCGCTGGGAGAGGCGGTCTGGTCCTGCTGTTTGGATGAAGCTTTTAGCTGCTCTTCTGTGATCTTTAAGTATTCTTCACTAGTATATGCGTCTTTTATGGATTGAGCACCATCTGCAGTAAAGCGACAGAATTGCATGCTTCTTAAATTTCATTGGAATACACAAGGGGAATGGGAAAAGGGATAAGGAATAAGGAAAGTTCCTACCACTAAGCCATAAAAAGAAGGATCAAACGCTATGCAGTAGCATTTAGTAAATGTTTCAGGGTAAGAGATCATAATAATGTAAGTGAGATTCAAAGGAAAAACCTTATAAGACAATTTCATGCCACTAATTAGCCCAAAATATAAGAATATAAAGAGCTTACCCGGGACAGCATCACTACCAGTTTCCTCAGCACTGGTAACTGGTGAAGGTGTTAGGGGAACGTTACTTAGATAGGGACTGTTCCTATTCAGTGTATTTTGTGTTGAACTCGGCATTTCATCAAGACCAATCTCCCTTTCAAGGGTGCTCTTGAATTCCCTCGAAACTTCCTTCACAGAAGATATAAAGGCGAAGAGTTCAGAAGGGCAGAGTTATTACATGGTAAAGATATGAGTAAAACCAAAGGGTTCAGACCCTACCTGAAGTTCTCTAATGGTGGGTTGAAACGCACGCAATGTTTTCCCTAGATTCCTAGCAACCTGCACTTTAATATGCCATTTGAGAGGCTGAGAGGATTTAACTTAAACAGAATATGATCCTAACTATAAAGGTTCTGTTTGATCATTTGATCAACATATTTAAAACTTGGTTTTCGCTTCCTCAAAAATTTCTACAGAATAATATATGAATGGTAAAAAGCATAATTGTATTCAACTAAAAAACGAATATGCAGATCAAATGTGACAAAATTTAAACATAATTATCTTACATAAAAGGACAGTGACATATTTTGTACGCAAAAGACTTTTCTATAATTTTTAATTATTTAAAATAAGTAGCAAAAGTAACAATATAATGCAGCCTCAACATTTAGCGACCACATTTGCTAAACTGGGAGAATAGTCATTTATGGAAGGCATCAAAATGTCTGCCATGCACTTGTAAATAAATTCTTGATACAATGCAGCTACTTCGTAAAGAATCAAAGCATCCAAGCACTTATATGTTTTATTTTAATGCCTTTATGGTACATCAGACATCATGGATACAGCATATTTAATAATTGATTATCAGTCCTTATCACAATACCTAAGGAAATATTCATCCCTTCGATTTGAATAACTTGAAGCCTAATTAATAAAATGTGATATATAGCAAAATTAATGTCTTTTAACTCTCCAGTCCTCACAAGTTAGATTCTTCTTGACATATTCAACCATTTAGTAAAATGTCAAGAGGGATCTGAGGTAAAAGACACAACACTTATTCTTAAAGATCTGGATCACTAAATACATCAAGGCATCATTAGAATGAGCCCTGAAAGGATAGGGGAACTTAAGAGTTTAAAATAGGGTAATACAATGGAATGAATTGGACTTAAATGACAACAATGTTTTTGCATCAAGGGAAAAAAATCATTATCTTGTCAAACAACACTACATTAATGCCTCGCTTGGTTACTAGTCTTATATATGAGGAAAATGCTTATTTATTACAGATGTAGTACAATAGTTAGATATAAACTAAAGAATAGTTAGTACAATTTTAAATTTGAAACTAGAAAGATGAGTAAAAACTGATAAAAAATAAGACTTCTTCAAAATAAGCGAAAAATTTTCCTTCTCTTTACTAAAATTAAGTCATGGGAATGGCTTTCAATAAAAAGGATTCTTTCTATCATCTAAGATTATAATTTAAACGAACATTTGAATTCTAATATAAGACAAGAAACCATATCAATTTCAGTTTCAAGCAAAGCTAAGTATTGTCTATAAAATCCAACACTAAACCAGCAATAATTTTCAGTTTCAACAATTTATCATACCAACTTCCCAGGCACTCCTTAGAAAATTCTACCAATTTTTTTGCTTCTTGTTGATTAATTCATATTTGAAGCGTTGAATAGAGATTAATATTTTAAAATAGTTGCCACAAAGCCTACGTTTCCAAAGCTTAGGACCTATCTAAATCCAATACCCGCATGAAATTAGAAACTTGAACTGTACAAATACATACATTACAAACATATGATAGACACAAACAGCCTGGAAAATCATCAAATGTTACAAACCATAAAAGGAGCAAGTGACAGGTTGGTGCTTATAATTGAAACAACATGCAAATGAGAATGACTTGTCCCTTAGTATATAAAGGCAGAACATACCTCAGCCAGACCCTTGGGACCAAACACCAACAAAGCAACTACCCCAATAACCAGAGCCTCAGGAGCTCCAACGCCAAACAAAGATGCATGAACCACCTTTCCTTTACATCTTCCTTTTTTTTCTGAAATTCAATAATCAAAATAAATGAACTGCATAGAGTAAAAAGACATCTTAAAAAGAGGAAACCCAGACCAAAAAAAAAAAAAAACCTAATTTAAGAGATTTTGGTGACATTGAAATGCCCAGATGCTTTAGACCACTCCATTGAGAAAAAAAAGATGGACCCAACTGAGGAAACCACGTGGTGAAACGGAAAGGAAAGGATTTGCGATGTGAAACTAAAGGAGAGAAGGAGAAAGTAGTGGACTTGGAGCTAACGGAAGGTGTGAATAAGAATGCGGAAGTTGAGACGGCCATAATTGTGGTCATTTGAAGAGATAGATAATTTTAGTGAGTTTAAGGAGAGCTTAGATTTTTCCGAGCATAGACATGGAATTGGGAGGGGACAAGGTTATCTTGAAATGGGAAGATGTCTAAAAATGCAATATGTGGAAAATGATGGTCGAGGAGATTACGATACCAACAATTACAGAGAAGGTTTCTTTTGGAGCTCACTTGATCCGGATTCTGGAGATCTTATTGTAGGCTGAAACGGCCATTTCAATGTGGGTCGACACCTGACTATCATGATCAGCCATCACCAAGTTCTGGGCTTGATTTAGGTAGTCAAATGCTGGCACATCATGTTTAAGATAGCCCAATTTTTTAGGGCTTCTCCACGATGTTTGATAAAAATGAGTTACGTTCAGTTTTCTTTCTTCAATAACCTTTACCCTGGATTAATTGGTAATATTTTCAATTCGATTCTTATACTTTCTTTTTCTTTTTCATATTAATCTTAGGAATAATATTTAATACACCGTGGTCCACAAGTTTTATTTATCGATATCATCGATAAATAATATTATTATACCTCATTATTAAATAAAATAAAAAAGAGTGGATGACTTATATAGTGATTTTTTAAAAAAAATTATTAAATAAATATAACTATATAAAAAATTAAAAAATTTATTGAAATTTTATATAATTTTTTTACTAAAGATACATGTCCAAAATGAACTTGAATAATTGGGGCCAAAATTTATCTAAATTTGGAAATTCATTCTAAACTTATTTTAACAACTACACGTGTATTTTAAAGTAAATCTAAAAGGGTTTTCAGTTTTGAGATTTTTGAATTTTGATGAGATGAACCTAGACTTGCGTTTGTCCAGGTTCGTTCTGGACATGCATTTTTTGATTTTTTTTTTACCTTTTTTAATATGAGTATACGATAATATATAATATAAATGATGAATTATATAGAATCATGGATTATAGGACTAGAGGATAATATGTTCTGTCTTGATTTACTTACTTGTATGGAGCAAGGATTAAAGTTTTGATTAGACATCTATTTTGGTAAGAGTTCAAATTATATCATGTCATCTATCACCATAATATTATATAATAAAAAAAGGGTGGCTTAAATTTTTTTTAAAATTATTTATTGAATGAAATAATAAACTTCACATAGGATCCAGAATCAGAATATATTTTCAATTCTCTGAAGATTCTAAACTACATAGTAATGGAGATCGGATGATACTAAGTATGATAGTTGAATATGGATATATATTTTGTATGAGTATATTTAATTTATGTGTTGAATACAAATATTTTAAAAAGGATAGAGAGGTACGTGTCTTTGCAACATATAATACCAAAACAAGGCCAAAGTATTTGTTGAACAGGTAAGAGATAAAAAGAGCATATTTTCATTCATTTATTACATTAAAAAAAGCAGCAAATGCAGATGATTGCAACCAAAAATTAAAATAATACTTCAGCTTCAGCTCCATCTTAGTTGCCGCAAAAAACACAAAGTAACAAACCTGTCCGAGTAACATCTGTAGATACAAGCCAATTCCAAATGACAGAACTTCCATTCCTAGACTAGATGCCTGAAATTCAAAGATTTTTAGTTGCCAGTGGATTCGAACCTCTAGAATAGCAAATCTGAGTAGAATTCTTTTACATGTAATAGTGTTGTCTGTGAGTGACATCTATGGTGGAAGCCCTACTCCCTACTGCTCTTCATTCTTTAACTTTGTGCTGGAGCTTTTGTTTGTTTTGAATCATTATTGACACTGTAGCTGTCAGGATTTGTTTTTGTAAGACTTTATTATCGAAATGCAAGACCTCAAAGCGAGGAAAGCTCTCTCCGACTATTTTTTTTGTTCACAAAATTTGAATAGACTTTACTTGGGACTTAACCTTGTTAGAGAAAAGTTATATTCATGAGACCTTCGGGTTAAAGGTTACCCAAATTCTTAGCTTGAGTTAGTGGCAACTTTATAGTGAATGAGAGCAGACCTGTGGTGTTTCAAATCTGGGGTACACTTTAACCATCTCAAATTTGGAGTCATTGCCATTGGGTTGAATTTGATGCAACATCTATAGGCAATAATACAATTAATCACAGTGGCATTCCAGGTTATGATTGTTGTTTTTATTGAAGCATATGAAAGAACATATATGCTGCATTTTCTGCTTACATAGTTCTTCCTTCCAGCTCTGAATTGTATGGACTTGAGCCTGCCCTGATGGCCTTGCCTGATCTGCCCACAATGGGACAAAGGAAGTGACCCCATCTGGTTCAAAAGTTCAAAATGCCATCGATCCTTTACCAGAAATTTGAGAAAGCTGACCAGAGGTATAAAGAGGGTAAAGACAAGATTTGTGGGACTTGGCCTCTTTCTTGGTTTGCGCATGGACTAATTCATCCAGTCAAAGTTTGACGTCTCTGCCGTCTTTGCATGACTTTTACAGGTCGCATAAGTGATATGACTATTTATTCGTCCTCTCTTTTATAGAGAATGAATAGTATTTGATAGCAATAATTATTAGAATAGTAATTATATATTTTATAATTATAAAAATTATAATTTTTTATATTGTTTGACTTATAGAATGTAATTATATTGTAATTTTGCATATTATATTTAGTAGTATAAATTATAATTACATAATTACATAGTTTATATTTTAAAAAAATATTAATTACTATACAAAATATTAGTATGATGAAAATAATTTCTAAACAAGTTACAAAAATTAAAATCGAACCATCGTATACATTATGTTAGTCTGACGAAGTATATGATAATTCTATTACTAATAAAAATAGCGAGAAAAATAAATATCATATGCAATTTTATTTAATTTTTCTAGTGCATATTTGTTTGGTTATTCCATGGTTAATATTTAACATGTGCTTCTTATCATCATTTGTTAGTCATTGACCAAGTTCATCATCATTTGAATCTGAAAATGTATCATTAAGATTATCAATATTTCCCTCTTTCATATACCCTTCAAAGTATATGGATCATCTCAATTTCACCTATGTTTGAAATTATAAAATATGTAACATGCTAGTATGATCCGCCATTTTTTTTATGTTATACTAAGGTGATGTTGATATGAGAAATATTTTTTTACAACAGCAAATGCTTTCTAAATCACATTTCGAAGCCTTAGATATGTCAAATTAAAGAGTTTGTGAGTTGTCGTTCTCTATGGTGCTTGTGTTTAGTACTATTCTCTCAAATGGTAACATACTCCACGATAAGGTGTAAGAAAATATTTTCTAATTTCATAATTAACATTGACCTTATAATATTTAGGTTCATAGTTCAAATAGTATACAATTTATTTATAAAAACTTATATAAACTTAATTGAGAGAAAGACTTATGTTAGGTTATATCCTTTTTTATAATACGTAAATTAGGTCAAAATAATATAAATTTTGTAATATTTAACATTTATAAAAAAATTATAAATTATTCGAAACTTTCATAACACTTCTTTTAAATAATATAATTTTTTACCATTACTTTTAAAAATTATTTTATAAATAAGTTATGATAATAAAAAAGTTATAACATTTTTTATGAATAAATATATTATTTTTATAATATACAGGACGTGCACATTAATAAATTTTATCCAGATTCATAAATTTTGTAAATAAATATATTATAAAACTTTTATAACATTTAAATTAATTTTTATAATAAACTTTTGGCTATAACTATAGAATTTTTTTAGAATTATTGAAATAATATATCTTTTTGTTATAATTTTGTAAAAGACATTTTTTTTTATAATATAATTTTTTAGATTTTATAATATCAGAAATTTTTTACTATATCCATTTCAAACACTCATACATGTTATGCTTATAATATAATTTTATAACTTGTATAAAAATAATTTTTTAAAATTAAATTTGGGTATAATTACTCCAAATCTCAACCCCTAAGAATTGAAATGTATAATTGGGGTGCTCCAATTACACCAAATTTGATGCAACCCACCAACTATAATGATTACCCAAACATGTCACCATTGTGTAATTACAAGCAATTACACCAAAATCCAATTACTAGGTGGCTTTCTAAATATTACCTAAATAATAAGTATTACCTAATTTAGTTGGTTGAATTAAATAGATTTGTATTTGATTGGCTAGAATGATTTTAAATTAATTATAGTTCATAAAAATTATAAAAATAAATTAATAAAAATATTTTTAATAAAAATTGATTTTCTAAGAATTTTAATATTATAATTTAAAAATATTCATTGATATATATTATATATTTTTGTGATAATGTCACATTTAATACATGTACTTTCATAATATGTCCAATGAGGTATCATACTTTGAAAATGTCTAATATGGTACTTGAACTATCAATATGTGTTTTGTGATGGTACCTGTACTTTTATAAAATGCTAATGTGGTACATGTACTTTGAAAATATCTAATGTAGTACTTGAACTATCAATATGTTTTTTTATTATGGTACTTGGTGTTAACACCATTAGCAAATCGCTAAACCAACCAATGAAAATTTGACATGTAACTTTTTTCTTCAAATCATCAACTTCACATGGATATTTGTAATGCCTCTAAAACCACTACGATATATAAATGGTATTAATCCAAGAACATGCATAGTAAATTTCCCTGTGAAATGAAACATGATACATTAGTGTTAACAGAGATGATTGTTGGATACCAAAGAAAGTTGAAACAAGTGGCATGTTGTGAGATATTAACTTCAGGTATATACTAAATTGTAAAGGTGTGAAAATTGAAGGGTAAAATCATAAATATTCAAAATTTAAAGTGTTAAATTGAAAATTTGGAAAATTTGAAAAACTAAAGTTTTAATTTTACCAAAATTGAGGATGGCTCAAACATAAATATAAAAAATATAGGAGAAAAATGACCATTTTTCAAGTACAAATATTTTTGACAAAATTACCAAAATGACCTTATACATGTGTATTGAATTTGAGCCATTGGTTTTACTTGTTGAAGATGGAATTAATATGGGTTGATGGATTATGGATAATTATATTTATTAAATTATGGAATTTTGGCAACATATTAATCATTGGATCTTGATAAAATGTGAGATGAAATCATAACCTTTGGATGAAATTTATGATGTTGGGATATTTTATATTATTTTATTTGATAGTTATAAAAGAAATAAAATGAAGAATTTTCTTCATATTTCAATGCATTCACAGGTCCATACAATGGAGAAAGAGAGAAACTTTAGTTTTCTTTCAATTTGGTCCTCCATTCAAATGACAAGAATCAACCCAAAACCTTTGATTTTTGAGTGAATTTTCAAGTGAAATCAAGTCCCCAACAACACCAAAATTTTAGTTTTCATGTTGGAGTTCATGAGTTCAAGGATGAAGGTTAGAGAAAGTTAAGAAAGTCTGAGAAATCAAAGTGACAATGACCGCCGCTAAATGTGTGCCGCAAAATGTGCGAACATTTGACTAGAAAATATCATACCAAAAATATATATTAATTTAGATAAATATGAGTCAAATTGTAATATAGATGTGTACAATGAAACACAGATAAGTATTTTGAGGATCGTACTCAATGGAGGAAAAATTAAACTAGAGATCTACTTTTACAATAACAAGTCTAAACAATAATAATTAAAAATTATATTATGATAAACAATAAAATAGATAATAGGCATAAAATAAATTAATTGAATTAAATAACAGAAAACACACAAACAACCAAATCAGAATAACAAGAAGAAGATTAACTCATTTCAATGCTTGTAATTATGTCACACCTAGGGGTCTACAAATTTTGGGTAAAACTGAATTAATTCGATTAACCGACTGAATTCGATTAAACGGTCGGTTAATCGAATTAATTTGGTTGAGGTCGATGAATAATTTTTTGAAAGTTTGTTTAGTGGTTAATTCGGTCCGAAATCGATTAATTAATTGAACAAACTGAATTAACCAAAAAATTATATTTTATAGATATTTTACATATATTAAATTTGATTAATTTGGTTAATTTTTGATATGTTTTATACTTGTTTTAATCAAAAAAACAAAAAATAAACACATATAAATTTTGGTTAATTCAATTAACCAACTGACTTAACCGAAAAATTTCGGTTCAATTAATTTTTTTGAAAAAACTTCTATTCAATTAATGGTTAAGGGTTTAAAAGGTTTGGTTAATTCGGTTAATGGTAGTTTGGGTCGGTTAACCGATTGAACAGCCCTAGTCACACCCTTGTTTGGTGAATCGATATGTTTGGAAGGTTGTACTAGCGAAACCACTTAAGTTGCAAGATTTAGACTAGTTAGCGTTGGCAAATTTTGTAACAGCTTGTTTTTCAGTGAAATCGAAACAGTGATTTTGGGAGCACAAATCTGATGAGTAAATATTTATTTTATTATTATTTTAATGTCTGTGGTATGTTAGTATGGTCATATAAAATTTTCGGTGTTTGCATGCTTAATTAAGTGAAAAGGACTAAATCGTAAAATGTGCAAAAGTAAAGTTCTAGTAGTTAAAGGTATCAAATAACAATGAAACTTTAAAATGAAAGGACTTAGATAGTAAATAGACCATTGAGATAGTAAATAGACCATTGAAAGGACTTAGATGGTAAATAGACCATTGAGATAGTTAGTGGACATCCATGGATTGGTTTTATTGAAATTAAGAATATTTTTAAAGGTTAAAAATGTAATTAAGTAAATAAGGTTAAAATAATAAAAACAAAAGAAAGGTATGAGATATCATCTTCCTATCTTCATATTCAACAGATTTTCAACAAGGGAGAATAGCTAGGGTTCGACCATGGCATTTTTGCTTGCATGGTATGTGTTTTGATTCCGTTTTTAATGATTTTTATATTTTCGGGATCGTTGTAGCTTAATCTAGCTAGCTTAGGGACTAATTTACAAAACTGTTAAAGGATTAGGGTTTTGCCATGAACATGTTTGTATGGTTTTTGAATTTTAATGAAAGATTATGAGTCCTTGTTGTTAAATAAATAAGTTTTGTAAAGTGATTTTTGATGAAAATGTAATTTAAAGACTTATTGGTAAAAGTAGTAAAATATCATGGTTAAATTATGAAATGATGATTTGCATGAGTTGATATCAGTTCATAAGAAATTCGGCTAGCATGAGTTAGGGATGAAAATGCTAAGATTTCAATTTACGAGTTTAAGGACTAAATTGTAAAAAGGTTAAAATGTTAGGGGAAAATTATAATTATGTATAAATGTGGATTATGGATTGAATTGAATGTTTGAGATTGATTGAAACACTTAATTGAATATAATTATTTATTTAGATCAAGATAAATCTCAACCGAATCTAAATAGAGGAAAGATGAAAATCACGAATTAGCTCGATCTTACTTTTACGCTCTAGTTTTCAATTTAAGTTCATAGTATTTCTATACGTAATTGAATTTATGCTTGTATGTTTACAATATAGTTATGTAATTAATTGCTTACACTGAATTATCCCCTGTTTGTACTTCTATAGCCCTGAATTGCACATACTTGCCTCTGTTTGTACTTTGGTACCCCTGAATTGCATATACGTGCCCCGTTTGTACTTTGGTACCCCTGAATTGCACATATGTGCCCTTGTTTGTACTTCGGTTGTAACACCCCTAACCCGTATCCGTCGCTAGATTAGGGTTACGAGGTATTAACAAATATAGCACAATTGAATACAATTAAAACAAAGTCATAGTTCACAAAGTGATTTAAAGAAATAAATATATTTTACTTCATAAAATACATCAACCAAAAATGAAAAGTCAAACATCATTTTAATCTCAAAATATTATAAACAAAAAACTAATTTTTTATTATCAAATTTATTTATAAATACCAAAACCGTACATACATATTCAAAATTATTTATACAAAAAACTATTTACAAAAGTTTTCATCTTATTACCATATAACAATGCATTTCATAGCACATTTTAAACATATATATAATTGAACATTCATTTAATCTACTTATAATATGTTAGTAAAATAATTCCAAAATTTCGCATATATACTTCCATTTATAAGTATAATATATATACCTATATATATATTAAGCATATAGAACTAATTCAAACATACCACAGAACCATGCATCAATATAACAAGTCTCATATAATACCAAACCACAACCACAATATGCCTAATTTGTCAATCAAACCAAAACCAACTAAAACAACTAATTTAGCCACATTACATGGCTTTAATATAGATATACTAACAAAATAACAAATTCAACTAGTCTTAGACTATACATGCCATAGACTCAAAAGGAACTTCAACTTAAAATACCATTATCTATCGATAGTGTGATAAGCTTTTCTGACGATCCCCGATCTCGTATCAACTTCAAAAATCTATAAAACAAAGAAAATAAACAGAAGCAAACATAAAAAGTAAGCCATTGATAGCTCAGTAAGTTATTAGCAATTAAATTAAAGAATCATAAAATTTTCTAAGCTAATTTATTTTAAACACAAATACCACATATGCTCACTACTTAAACATGTACTTAATATAATCATTTTATTGATAATCAAATATTTATATATACTCCTCGAGTGCTTATAACCAAATATTTATATTCATCAAGAACATATAACCGAATGTATATATATATATTACTCACAAATATATTTAACCTAACTTGTATTCACATCAATGCATATGTCCAAATGCATACATATATTTATCAAACTCTTATATTCAAATGCATATACTCATTCAAGGTAAATATATATATATCACCCAAAACATATGTACTTATCAAATACTTTTAGCCGAATGCACATATACATCAAAATATAGAACCGAATACTCACAACCACATTTTTTTTTGTATTTTATTACAGTTTATCAATGTGATTATCTAATTTCAATTGAGATATAAATATCACTTATTCAAAATGATTCACCAACATATAGTCTGCTAAGCTTGAAGCTAGACTCAGAACACCGACATTAAGCCTGCTAGACATTAAGTCTGTAAAGGTCACTGGCATCAAGCTTGCTAGACATTAAGTCTGAAAAATTCATCGGCATTAAGCCTGCTAGACATTAAGTCTGAAAAATTCACCGGCATTAAGCCTGCTAGGCACAGAACCTGAATATCACAAATACGAAAATAATTTCTCATATAACTCTTATTAGCAATACACATGTTCAAAACATCTATGTATAATTCATGTAACATTAATCTCACTTCAAGAAATTGGCAAACCATAGTCGAATTATATCAGTACTTAAAATTCATACTTTTAAACTCAACTCAAGTAATTGTATATACATTTATATCCATTCAAACCACACACATTCATATATATATAGTTCATATCTTAAATTCATTTCAAGAATTTATATATGTACATACAACTATGTTTAACCTCATACATTTCCATGTATGTTTTTCACATCTTTAATTTAACTCAAAAACTTATACTTGTATATATACATTTATAACATACATACCTTTAAATCAATTCCAAAAATTCATACAAATATATACATATATATTTTGGGACTTCATATATATAAATTTATAACTTCCATACTTCAATTAAATTCAAGAACTTATATATGTGTTTACATATATATTCGAACAATATGTATATATATATCATTCACACTTTAATTAAATTCAATCTATTTACTTTTTATCACAGCTCATTAAGAATACAGTAAATATACATGTATATGTATTGATCTAAAAATATTAAATTGCTAATAGACTTACCTCGGATAGTGTAAAAATCGAAATCGAACAATTAGTCGACGACTTTAGCTTTTCCCCGATCAAACTCCGATTTCTTTGGTTCTTGATCTAAATATATTCAAAATGAGCTAGTTTAAATATTATTACATTCAATTTAGTCCAAAAACACATAAATGAGAAAATTGCCATTTTGCCCCTAACATTCACACTTTTTGCAATTTAGTCCTTATTGCATAAAACACAAAATACACAAAATTTGCCCACACTATGCTAGGGTTGAATGTTCATATACTTCATACTAGTCCACACATTTCTTTTATTTCATATTTTAGTCCCTCAAAAATTTATTTTCCCAATTTAACCCTATTTATTCAATTTCACCAAAAATTCAAAGACAAAACATAGTAATCTAACACCTATATTTCATATCGCATCAACTAACATCATAAAACTCAAACATTCATCAATATCATATTCCAAAATCATCATCAATTCACAAAATTGAAACATGGGTTTTGAAGAACACAAAGCAATGATCTCAAAGACGTAAAAATTATCAAAAACCGAACAAAGAACTAACCTCAATCAAGCTTCAATATTGCTGAAAGGAACTATGTTTTCTTTCTTTTTTCTCTTGTTTAGTTTCGGCTAAGGAAGAAAAATAATAATCATGGCTTTGTTTAATTTTATTATAACATATATATTAACAATTTATTAGTTTACTAACTTAACCTTTAATATAAAATATATATAACATATAATTCAAGGTCATTCTTGACCATTGCCACCCACTACCAATAAAATGGTCTAATTTCCACATAAAGCCTCCATTTTATAAAGTCAACAACAATTAAGTACTTTCTTATTTAACCATCAAATTTTCATTTTACGCGATTAAACTCTTTTTTTTTCAAATTAAACACACAAACAATAAAATAAATTCACGAAACTTTCACATGTAAATTCACAGAAAATTAACACATAAAAAAATATTAAAATATTTTTTGAACTCGAATTTATGGTCCGAAACCACTATTCTGATTAGGGTCAAAATCGGGTTGTTACATCGGTACCCCTAAATTGCACATACATGCACCTGTTTGTACTTCGATAGCCCTAAATTGCACCACTGGTTGTACTTTGGTACCCCTGATTGCACATACGTACCCCTATTTACACTTCGGTACCCCTATATAGCACATAGGTGCCCTTGTTTACACTCCGGTAACTCCAAATCGAGTAAAATACGAGTTGCATTCAATTATTGTTCATTTAGAAGATATACCATGTTCTTACTAAGATCTATAAGCTTATACTTTTTTGTGTATTGTTTTGTAGATCGTAATTGTTGACTTTTAGATGGATCAAATCTTTGACTCACACTATCCGTCGATGTTGGTAGTTCTTGTGCTCTTTAAGGTTGTGGCATGTATATGTGGCTATATAGGTTGTAATGGTACATTATGGCAAAATACTAAACTAAGTTGTTAGGTACATTACTAAGATTGTAAACAGGTATGTTTTTGGTTTAGTTAGAATGGTACGAAAGTAAACACTTGTGGTTTGTTTTGGCTTGTAGGTGATTTAATTTGCTATGCTTTAAATGGTGTTAACTATGGTTTGCTTTGAGATGATATTGCACTAAATGTATATGTTGGAATTATGGTCAATTATGCATAAGTTTAGGTATATTTGCTTAGTTGTGATCGAGGTGCCTTTATGGCATATTGGTTAGATGTATTCTTTGCCTATTGAGTTGGTCATATTATGTCTGCTTTGGTATGATTTGGTGCCTTGATCATATGTGTAAATGGCTTGTAAGTATATGTTAGGAATTGGTGAAAGAAATGGCTTGATTTTGGCCAGTTTCTTGTCCACATGGCCTAAGACAAGGGCGTGTGTCTCAGTCGTGTGTCCCCTATAGGTTTTAAAGGTTGTAAGTCAGACAGTTACATGGCCTAGCACACGGTCTAGTACACGGGTGTGTGAGGGCATTTTGAAAGTTACACAGCCTGGCACACGGACATGTGGCTTAGCCGTATGACCCAAGTCAGAAAGTTACACTGGCTGGAACACGGCCGTGTGTCCCTATTTTGATTGTTACAAGGTATGGCCACACGGCCGTGTGACCCCTGCAGTTTAATTTTTCTAACTTTTTCCTCAATGTTTCAAATGTTTCTAATTTAGTCCTGAATCATTTTTAAAGTGATTTTAAGGCATCAAGGGCCCGATTAAGGGACATTATGCATGTATATAATTGGATTATGTTATGTTTATTGAAATGTTTGGAAATGAATGTTTTTAGGTTATGTTTACTCGGTGATGCTCCGTAACCCTGTTTTGGTGATGAATATGGGTTAGGGTGTTTTTACATTTAGTGGTATCAGAGCTACAGTTTAATCGATTTTAGGACTAATGTAGCAAAGTGAGGTTTAGTGTATACATGCCACATATACCCTGTGATAGTGTGATGCTTTTGATCCATTCTAACATTTTATTTTTTATAGATTCAATATGTCATCTGAATGAGATTGAGCTATAATTAATGAAGCTGAAAGTAATGTTCATGCTTTGAATCCTGAGGCAAGTAATAGTGAGCCTATTTCACAATCTGTTGGTGATAAGATGAAAAATGTATTTATTAGAATGATGAACCAATGGTTCAAGGAGTTCAAGCAAGCAAATCTTGCTACTCCGTTACCTCCAGCCCCTGCCGTGCCTTCCCTGGCACCCTTGAATATTCTAAACCCTGTACCCGTGACTGTTACTTGAGTATTTCTAGACAAAATTTGGAAATGTGGAGCGAAAGTGTTCAAAGGTATGGTAAATGATGATCCCACGAAAGTCAAGTATTGGCTATTGAATACAAAGAGAGTTTTTGCGGAGTTATTGTGTACCGACGAAGATTGCTTGAGGTGTGCGGTGTCTTTACTGAAAGATAAGGCGTATCCATGGTGGGATACATTGAGTACGATGGTATTAGATGATCGGGTTAATTGGGAGTTCTTTTAGAATGGATTCAAGAAAAAGTATGTTAGTCGGTTGTTCATAAACCAAAAAAGAAAGAGTTTCTTGAGTTAAAATAAGAAAAGTGCACTGTAGTTGAGTATAAACGTGAATTTGTGTAGTTAAGCAAGTATGCTCATAACATCGTATCCAATGAGGAAGAAATGTGTATCAAATTTGAAGATGTGTTGAATGATGAGATCTATATGGCTGTATCAGCGTTAAAGTTATGGGAATTGGTAGAACTTTCAGAACGGGCTCAAAAAGTTGAGGAGATTTGTAAAAGAAAACGTCTATCACATTTGAAATTCAAAAACTTTAATAAAATGGGGTCATTCAAGCCAGCTCAAACTTCTCCCTTGAAGAAATTTAGAAGTGACACCAGTCGATTAGCTGCTCCTTCTGGCAACGCAATTTCCAGTCGGTCAATTCTTTAGCGACAAGTGTTGGAAGTGTAAGGAATGTGGAGAGAACTATTCCTATGTGTGATGAATGCAATAAAAGACATTTTGGAGAATGTCAATCAAAATCGGGAGCTTGTTTTCGTTGTGGGTCTACTGACCATTTTCTTCGTAACTGTTTGAAGAAGCAAAATGATTTTGAAAATCAATCAAACAAACTTGAAGCAACTTCTGGAAGGGGTAGACGATCTGGAAATGTTAGAAATACTACCACAATCAAGGAAGGAATAACGAGATGAATGAACGAACTGAAGCGAGAACACTAGCCAGAGCCTATGCAATTTGAGCTCGAGAGAAAGCTATTGCTCTAGATGTTATTGCAGTTAGTTTTTCTCTCTTTGATATTAATGTATATGCGTTGATTGAGCCTGGATTAATTTATTCGTATATATGCACTACATTAGTAGACAAAAAGAAAATACCTGTTGAATTCACTGAGTATACTATTAAAGTTACAAATCCCTAGGTTAGTGTGTTCTAGTTAATCAGTTATGTAGATCTTGTCCACTAAAAATTAAGGGTTATGAATTCCCATCTAGTTTGATGTTGTAACCCTTTAACGTGTTTGATATGATTTTGGGTATGGATTGGTTAACTCAGTATAATGCTGTTGTAAACTGTAGACGAAAGCATATTGTGTTGAAATGTTAAAACGGTGAAAAGTTTTGTATTGAGTCGGATAGACTAGATAGTATATCTAATGTTATATCAGCAATGTCAGCACAGAAAAATGTTAGAAAAGGGTGTGAAGCGTATCTCGCTTACATATTTGATTCTAGAGTTTTTGAGTTGAAGTTAGAGATGGTTCTAGTGGTATGTGAATATTCAGATGTGTTTCCAGAGGAGCTACCCAGGTTACTGCTGATCAGAGAGGTTGAGTTTGCTATTGAGTTAGTGCCGGGAACATCTCCGATATCGATCTCTTTACAAAATGGCACCTACAAAGTTGAAAGAGTTAAAAGCACAGTTGCAAGAGTTGATAGATAGAAGTTTTGCTCGATCCAATTTTTCTCTTTGGCATGCTCCGGTGTTATTTGTTAAGAAAAAGGACAGGTCCATGCGATTGTGTATCAACTATTGACAGCTCAACAAAGTCAAGATCAAGAACAAGTATCCATTGGCATGTATTGATGATCTATTTGATCAGTTGAAAGGTGCGACAGTGTTTTCAAAGATTGATCTTCGTTCTGGTTATTATCAGTTGCGAGATAAAGACTCAAATGTATCGAAAACTGCGTTGAGGACAACGTATGGACATTATGAATTTCTTGTAACGCCATTTGATTTGACTAATGCACCTACAATATTTATGGATTTGATGAACAAAATTTGCAGACCGTATTTAGATAGATTCATTGTGATATTAATTGACGATATTCTGATTTATTCATGAGATGAGATAGAGCATGCAGAGCATTTGAGATTTTTTTGCAAACTTTGTGAAAAAAACAATTGTTTGCTAATTTTATCAAGTGTGAGTTTTGGCTTTGGGAAGTCGAATTTTTGGGACATGTTGTATCGACCGATGGCATTAGAGTTGATCCGAGCAAAATTTCAGTTGTAGTAGATTGGAAGCCTTCGAGAAATGTGTCTGGAATCAGAAGTTTTCTGGGTTTAGCCAGATATTACAGAAGATTCGTTAAGGGATTTTCGATGATTGCTACACTATTGACGAGACTGTTGCAAAAAGATGTTAAGTTTGAGTGGTTCGAGAAATGTTAACAAAGCTTCAATAGTTGAAAGCATTGTTAACTGAGGCACCGGTGTTAGTTCAGCCAGATTCTGGTGAAGAATTTGTACTTCATAGTGATGCATCGTTAAACAGTTTGGGCTATGTTCTGATGCAAGAGGGTAATGTGATAGCATATGCTTCTAGACAATTGAAACTGCACGAAAAGAATTATCCGATGCATGATTTAGAGCTTGCATCAATTGTATTTGCTTTGAAGATTTGGTGACACCATTTGTACGGAGAAAAATGTCATATCTTCACGGATCATAAAAGTCTGAAATGCTTAATGTCATAGAAATATTTGAATTTGAGATAGCGCAGATGGCTCAAGTTATTGAAAGACTATGATTTAATCATTGATTATCATCCGGGAAAGGCTAATGTTGTTGTTGATGCTTTGAGTAGAAAATTTATGTTTTCTTTGTGAGCTTTGAACATGCTGTTGATGTTGATTGGTGATAGTTCAATTTTAGCTTAGTTGAAAGCTAGACCGATGTTTTTGCAACAAATTTGTGAAGCTCAAAAGTGTGATGATATATTGATAGCTAAACGGAAACATATTGAAATGACACCTGATTCAGACTTCCATGTTGATACATATGATAGTTTGTATTTCAAAGGTAGAATTTGTGTTCCGAGGAATTCTGATCTCGTTCAGAAGATTTTACAGGAAACTCACAGTAGTTGCTTGTCTATTCATCTTGGTAGCAATAAAATGTACGGTGATTTGAAACAAACATACAGGTGGCCAGGTATGAAACGAGAGATTTCTGAGTTCGTATCAAGATGTTTAGTTTGTTAGCAAGTTAAAGCCGAACATCAGGTACCTTTTAGTTTGTTATAGCCGGTGATGATTCTAGAGTGGAAATAGAAGCGTGTTAAGATGGATTTTGTATCGGGATTGCCTCCATCTCTGAGAAGGAAAGATGCTATTTGGGTCATTATTGATTGTTTGATGAAATCCACACATTTCATTCCAGTGTGTACGGATTTTTCACTCGAGAGATTAGCAGAGTTTGGGTTAGATTCAAATGATATAATTTTAAGTTACGTGAGAATCAGACTGATCTGTCACAAATCGTTGTGGAAAATTGAGCTCCTTTTAATAATTAATGAACTTGTTTTTAAATAATTTGTTATCCTTTTAGTTAGTTTTTCGGTTTCACATATTTATGTTTAAATTTAATAAAATAAGCCATTTTGTGTATTTTATGACCCATTGGGTCAACCTGGGGGTAAGGGAAGACTAATGTATTGATTGAGTCTGCAGGATATTGATTTAGGCTAATGAGTCAATGGACAACCCAGGATGTCGCAACATCCATATTGGATATCGCAACATGAAGCTTCAAAGCTAGCAGAGAGCAGTCTGGCATTGATGTCACAAAAATTGTATTCAATGTCGCGACAACGAACTTCAAGGCAAGGGATATTATATTCGAAGTCCAATGTTGCGACAACACTTCTTCAGTGTCGCGATACCAGTTTGATGAGGCATGTTCACCTGCTTACGGAGTTTTTCATCCATACACCTTAATTAGCATTATTAGTTGTTTGTAATTGACCTAATTTGGTCATCTAACACAACTACTATATATATTATTGCTCAAGACTTGATTAAGACAGCTTCTTCCCTTTGTTTAATTTTTAGTTTTTAGATTAGGGTTTGGATTTCGAGGAAATTACTGTTATATTTTGATTTCTTTCAATTTTAGTTTTTATTTGATTCAGCATCGTTAGTATTTCTTGTGTTTTCTCTTGCAATCAATTTCCATTCAACATCCGTTCAATGGGTTTTCAGATTCGGTGATTACTCGACATCAACATATCCAAATTCTCTTTTCCCTTTTCTTTTATTTTTGATATTTTCTTGAATTTATGAAATCAAATTAGGGAAAATTGCATCTAAATCCATGAAAAACTAAAAACCTAAGGAGATTGGCAAGCAAATGTGAGATTAATTAACTGAAGGTTTAGGTTTGACCCGAAATTAGTTGGATTGGGTTGAGTGTTATTACACCCTAAGATTTATGACCCTGGGAAATCATTTAGGTAGATGAGGTCAAAAGAATAGTCTACCTAGCACCTCTTGATCTATTCTGGTCTAAGCTGTGAGGTTCAAAGATAAGTAGCTTATCCTGACTAGTTAGTTTAGTTAGAAGTCGAAAGGTAATAATTAAGTTAATTACTAGCTAATTCATTAAAACCCTAAGTCTGAAGTTAATTATGAACACTGAAGTGAGTTGATCTTCTATTTACTTCATTTGAGTGAAATTTGATCTGTTGCTAGTTTTCTTATTTTTATGTTATTTTTCTTCATATTGTTATTTTTGATTCGTCGTACTATGATTTTAGATTATTATTGTTTAGGCATATTATGTGAAGATTATTGTTTGGTTTAATTCAGCCTCCCATTGGTAAGATCCTCGAAATACTTTCGTGTTCTATTGTAACATCTATACTACAACCTGACCTATATTCTCGCTCGCAGACATCAGTTAATTCTTATATTTTATTATATACAGCCTCAGCGCATGCACGCTGTGGCGGCGGTCACAGACATTAGGGTTCTAAGTAATCAAGTTAATAAAAATGCATCTCATGCTTAATTTAAATGATTTGTAGTTTAAATGTGTGGATCTAGCACTGTTTCCATATTTGAATTATCAAAGGTAGCTAAAGACATAACTAAGACCTCGAAAGGATAAGGGATGGAAAAGGTGGCTGACGAGTACCAATTTCAGTTTGAGCTATATAATTTTGTTTCCTTACATGAATTTATTAAGTAGTTAATATTAATGAATTTTTGGTGATGATTAAAGGTATGAAATGTGTGACATTTTTTGGTGACCTTGAAAATGGTTTGTAACATCCCGTCCAAAGAAGTCTTAACTATGTAAGTCTTGTTTATAAAAGTAGGGCTTAAGGGTAACTTTCAAGTGCTCAATGTTAGGATTCAATTAAGTATAATGACTTTCTGAGTTCGCCAATGATGCCCTGGTTTGATAGATTTTGAATGAAAGGGAAGGAACCCATGGTGAACTCTGGTATTGTAACACCTCTAGCCCGTATTAGTTGTCAGATTAGGGCTACAGAGTATTACCAACGCATAACATCATACAATGAACAATTTATAACCATAAATAAATCACAAGTTAAATCATGACAATATCAATAAAAAACATTCAAACAGTCCTTTATACGAGGCCTCGAGGCCCAAACAAGACATTGTAAACAAATTGGGACTAAATAGGAAACATATGAAATTTTTTAGAAAAAGTTAAAATTTTTCAAGCTGCAGGGGTCACACGGCTGTGTGGCTAGGTCGTGTGACTCACATGGCCAAGAGACATGCCCATGTCTTTGGCCGTATGGGTATTCAAAATGGGAATACACGGCTGTGTCCCAGCCCATGTCCTTGCCTGCGTAACTCTCTGACTTGGTCACACGGCCAAACCACACGCCCATGTGCTAGGCCGTGTACCCTTTGACATAACCTCACACGCCCGTGTGCTAGACTGTGTCCTAGGCTGTGTAACAGCCTGACTTGCAACCCTTTGAAAGCTACAGGGGACACATGGCGTACCTAGAGTTTCCTGCAACTTACTCAAAAATCACGACATAAACCAATGATCTCTATCTGAAATAATAGAAACTAGCACCCCGTGCAATCTCATAATTTTAGAGGTGGATAACTCAGCTAATCTCTTAAGGGAGTAATCTGTATGTACCGAAATAAAATGTGTTAACTTCGGTAGATGATCAATAACAACCCAAACAACATCTTTCTTTCTTGGAGATAGGGGTAAACCTAATACAAAATCCATAGTAACTCACCCCTATTTCAACTTTGGTATCATCACTGGTTGCAACAAACCAGAAGGTACCTGATGTTCAGCGTTTACTTGCTGACATATTAAGCATCTCGATACGAAATCTGAAATCTCATGCTTCATTCCCAGCCACCGATACATCTATTTTAAATCATTGTACATTTTAGTGCTACCCAGATGAATGAACAATCTACCATAATGAGCTTCCCACAAAATCTTCCGAATCAACTCTGAATCCCTCGGTACACAAACTCTGCCTCTAAAAAGTAAGCAATCATCGGACCCTATTTGAAAATCTGAATCAAGAGTCATCTCACATAATTTTCGTTTAGCTATCAATGCATCATCGCATTTCTGAGCTTCACAAATCTATTGTAGGAATAACGATTTAGCTTTTAACTCAGCTAAAATCAAACCATCAATAGACAATGAAAATCGCGTATTCAACGCTCACAAGGCAAACATAGATTTTTTACTCAGAGCATTAGCCACTACATTTGCTTTACCTGGATGATAATCAATAATCAAATCATAGTCTTTCAGCAACTCGAGCCATCTGCACTATCTTAGATTCAAGTCTTTCTGTGACATTAAATACTTCAAACTCTTATGATCAGTATAAATGTGACATTTTTCGCCATACATATAGTGTCGCCAACTTTTCAATGCAAACACAATTGCTACCAATTCTAAATCGTGTGTTGGATAATTATTTTCATGTGGTTTTAACTGTCTGGAAGCATAAGCTATCACTTTACCTTCCTACATCAAAACACAGCCTAAACCATTCAAAGATGCATCTTTGAAAATTACAAATTCTTTACCCGATTCAGGCTGAACTAGAACTGGTGCCTCAATCAACAGTGCTTTCAACTGATTGAAACTTTACTGACATTTTTCTGACCATTCGAACCTCACATCTTTTTGTAATAAATGCATCTCGAAGTAGCTATCATATAGAATCCTTTGACGAATCTTCTGTAATAACCAACTAATCCCAGAAAACTTCTAACTTTCAATATGTTTTTCGGAGGTTTGTAATAAAAAACTGCTGAAATTTTACTTGGATCCACTTTGATGCCTTTAGCTGATACTTATGTCCCAGAAAATTGACTTCCCGAAGCCAAAATTCATATTTAATAAATTTGGCAAACAAATGCTTCTCACACAGGATCTGCAATGCAATTCTCAAATGCTCAGCATGCTCAGCCTCATCTCAAGAATAAATCAAAATATCATCAATAAAAACCACGACGAATCGGTCTAAATACGGTCTAAAAATTATGCTCATCAAATCCATAAATACTGCAGGTGCATTAGTGAAACGAATTCGCATCACAAGAAATTCATAATGTCCGTACTTGGTCCTGAATGTAGCTTTTGGCACATCTAATTATTTAACCTACAATTGATAATAACCAGAATGTAAATCAATCTTCGAAAATAGTGTTGCACCTTTCAACTGATGAAACAAATCATCAATTAACCACAGTGGATACTTATTCTTGATTGTAACTTTGTTGAGCTGACGGTAATCATTGCATAATCTCATTGATCCGTCCTTTTTCTTAACGAACAGAACGGGTGCACCCCAAGGCAAGAAACTAGGTCGTGCAAAGCCTCTATCTGTTAACTGAGCTTTCAACTCTTTTAACTCTGTAGGAGCCATTCTGTATGAAGCTATCAATATCGGTGGTAACCCGGGTAACTCTTCTGGAAACACATCTGGTTATTCACAAACTACGGGTATTGATTCAAGTTTTAACTCAAACACTGTTGAATCCAGAACATAAGCAAGGTGTGGATGATAACCTTTTCTCACATATTTCTGCGCTTTCATAGCTGAAATAAAAATAGGAAACTCGCTTGATTCATCAGATTCAATCTGAAGTGTTTCACCATTCTGACATTTTAGTACAATAAGCTTTTGTCTACAATTCACTACAGCATCATGCAGAGTCAGTCACTCCATACCTAGAATCACATCAAACTCATTAAATGATAGTAACATCAAATTGGTCAGAAAGCTGTAAACCTAAGTCATCAAAGGATAGTTCTTGCAAACTTTATCAACTAACAAATACTGACTTAGGAGGTTCGATACTTTAACAACAAATTCAGTTGACTCAATTTTTACTTGACACTAGATTTGTGCATACATACGAATGAGTTGATCCAGGATCAATCAAAGCAGTAACTTTAGTGTCAAAGATAGAAAAAGTACCAGTAATAACATCTGGAGCAGAGGCTTCCTCACGCACACGAATCGCATAGGCACAGACTAGTGTTCGTGCCTCGGACCTCACAGCTGAGTCCTTAGTCGCACTTCTACTATCATTGACATTTCTGGTGTTTCTCGGTGGTCTCCCTCTTGTAGCTGTATTCTCGATCGAACAGTCTAAATTTTTTCTTTTTCAAGGAACTTAGGAAAATCCCGAATAAAATTCTCATGCGAGTCACATCTAAAACAAGCTCCATTATTCATCCACATATTTGAGAAGTAGGTTTGTTGGCCTTAACACTACCAACACTTGCTATTGATGTAGCTTGAAATTTAGAACTTGTGTGCTTACCATGATCTCTACTAGGATATCTCACTGAAGCGGTCGAACGATTATAGAAATCCTTTGATCTCTTTAATGCTGAATGATATGATTTCCTCGTTGATCTCTTTTTGAATCTCTAGCTTCTGAATCAGCTTTTCTTTTCTCTTTACTAAGCTCCTCGACTTTGTGCGCTTTAACAACAACAAAAAAAAAACAAATTCTTTCAGCTCAAGAATTCCAACTAAAAACTTTATATCTTCATTCAACCCATCCTCAAACCATTTACACATAGCAACTTCAGTTGGAATGCACTCTCGAGCAAACTTACTCAATCTGACGAACTCTTTTTCATATTCAGATACTATCATACAACTTTATTTAAGCTCTAGAAAGTCTTTGCGCTTTTGATCAAGAAACCTTTGACTTATATATTTATTTCAAAACTTGGTTTGAAAGAATTCTAAAGTGATCCACTCTCTCGGTACTAAAAAAATCAATGTGTTCCACCACTGATATGCTACATCTTTCAATAGAGATACGTCATATTTAACACATTCGGTCGATGAACAAGATAACTCATCAAAGACTCAGATCGTATTTTCTAACCAAAACTCTACTATCTTAGGATCATCATCAACTGTAGCCCTAAATTCTTCCAAATTTGTGGATTTTATCAACAGGCAGCTTAATCACACGTAAAGGTCCCAAACCTTGAAAAACTACGGGAACCAGTTGGGGAACATGTGGGGGTCGAGGTCGTTAAGTAGCTGAATTTGTTCAGACAAACTCTGTGACCACTCGTTCATCATTTGGAAGAAGGCTTCTTTAGCCTCTACTCCCCGTCCTTCAGATATGAACCTCGATCTAGACAACATTGCTCCGTGAACAGAGGCTTGCGTGTTACTTTCTCCATCATCAGAGTCTACTCGGTTGGAATCCATTACTATATGAAAATATAATTCAAAACGTGTCAAGAGTTATCATACTATCAAAGGTTATATAATGGCATGTATATCTAGGCTCACACACGCTACGTTCAGATTAAGAATCGACTGAATAATAGCTCTGATACTAATAAATGTAACACCCCTAGCCCGTATCCGTCGCCGGGTTAGAGCTATAGAGTATTACTGAAACAAAATGTCATACGTTGAACAATTTATAACCATAAACAAATCACTAGTTAAATCATGACAACATCAATCAAAAACACTCAAATAGTCCCTTATACGAGCCCTTGAGGCCTAAACAAGACATTGGAAACAAATCAGGACTAAATCGAAAACATATGAATTTTTTTAAAAAAAGTTAAAATTTTTCAAACTACAGGGGTCACACAACAGTGTGACTCATACAGCCAAGAGATATGCCCGTGTCTTAAGTCATGTGGGAATTTGAAAGGGGGCACACGGTCGTGTCCCAACTCGTGTTTGTGCTCGTGTAACTCTTTGACTTGGTCACACAACCAAACCACATGCCCGTGTACCCTTCAAAATAACCTCACATGCCTGTGTGCCAGACTATGTGCACAGCCTGACTTCGAAGCCTTGGAAAGCTACAGGGGACACACGACCATGTGTCACACACGGCTAAGGCACATGCCCATGGCTCTGCCCATGTGGACGAAAAATAGGCCATTTTCAAGCTATTTTTCTCACCCAAAATCACAACTCATACACAAGCCAATTGCACCTAAAATCAAGCATTCAGAACTCACTTTGCATATGTGATGCGAACCAGCCTTGTTTGATTGAGTTGAGTCACTTTTGTTGCCCGATCGTCTAACGAAGAAGTTTCGTTTGTTTTGTGCCAAAAAGAAGTATAGTTGTTTGGGACGATATTTAAGGTTCAAATCAGGTTCAAGGGGTTGTTTATGTACTAAGTTTTGATTACAAAAGGAAAAAAAAAGATTTAGCTTAGGGAAAAGATAAGTTCGGTTTGAATGGAAAATGGATTGATAGCTTAAAAACAAGAAAGAACCAACACTAAGGGTAAGTGCTGACCCGAATCTTATATGTTCTTAAGGTGGATGATGAACGATGTAAAAGGACCTCGACCCACTATTTATCGGAGATAGGAACCTCGGTATAAATTGAGCGCCACACTTCGGTTGAAAGTGATAAGTTCGGCTATACAAAGATCAAAGTTGACGCCACTAACTAGTAGATAAGCCAACAGAGTCTTTGGACGAAATTGAGAGAAGAAACTTCTCACAAAAATATTCAATATATTATAAAATTGGCAAAAGTCCTTTTCATGATGAATCAAGCCTCTATTTATAGGCTTTACAAGAGTTAGTCGAATAGGCTCTTTAAGGAGCTGATTGGACAGCTGAAAATTCAAGAAATTCTAAGAAAACTTCCTTGAAGCTTCATAACCATAGGGAACGGTAATAGACAGCTTCTAGAGGCAACAAATCAGCTAGAACAATGAATGAAATGTTGGAGAGCTGATTGGCATTAATTTAGGCAGCCATGTGCTTGAATGTCACTTAATTAAGTTCTTTGATTCAGCTGAACATTCTTGATATTAATTGGGCTGCTTGGAACACTTCAATAGCCAAAAGGTGTGAACAAAAGAATTTGAATGATCAAGCAATGTGACCACACGAAAATGAACAGCCCCTAATGTGAAAAGCATATTCAGCTGATGTGAACAGCCTTTAAAAGAGCTTTGGGCAGCCGAATGTTCATTCTTGGAGAGTTGGAAAGCTTGGCTGAAGAGTCACTTGGAAAACACCAATAATCAGCTCACAGTTAAATTTATCCATGCACCTTGCCGTCTAAGAGATGAATGTACCTGCAGCAAATTAAACAAATTAAATTCAGCATCAAATGAATGTAAAAATCTGCACTTAAAATTCGGTCAACTCATTAATTGTTTGTATGAGTTTAGGACATATTTAGGACACTAAAAATAATTAAAACATAATTAAAAACACTTAATAATTATTTGACCAAAATTAAATTAAATTAATTAACTTAACTACTTTAACTAACGACAAATTAAATACTTATTCCAGCAAAATAAATGCAAACTAAAATATGCTTAAGATGAGCTAAATGAGCTAAAAATGAGCTCATTGAGCTAAAGTTGAGCTAAGTGAGCTTGAAGTAGAGTGCACGGTTTGCTCATCTTGCTTGTCCATGAGTTTTCAATTAGACCAGCCATGGATTCACCCCAAACCCAATCAATCAAAGCTAAAATTGCATCTTTGAACTTCTTAGCTCTAGCTCGAGTAATTGGTCCTTTGGGTAGCTCGATAGAAGTGTCGTTAGCACTTGATAGCTCTTGGGTCTCGGTTGCATCAATATGCATATCCAAGCTTAAACAACCTAGAATCTTACCATTCAACCAATATACGAAAATGGCACCACAATTTCAACAAATCAAATTTACTTAAACACCTAACCATTCCATTCCATATATAAATCTACTAATTAGATCAACCGAATGCTATATTTGCCACAATGTTCATAAACCAAACATGCATACATAATCAATACATAATAACCATATTTCCAACTAACATATACTATACCAAATTGACCAAAAGATGATCACTTTCAAACTACCAAATCAATCCATTAGCAACATTATGGACTATCCCCTTTTTCACCATTCACCAGCTCATATTATAACATTTCCCTATCATCATTTTAACCAACACAATATCAAGTTACCTACCACACAAGATACCACATAAATATACATCATACCAAATAGAACATCAACCATAATGTCATATATATAGAATTCACACCTAATGGCTAGAATTCATTAAACAAAACACCTATACATGCCATTGTAATCATGAATCAAAATCTTTAAAATATACTGATATAACCGATGGATAGTGTGATGAAATATTCGACAACTTTCAACCCGAATGACCTTTCGATTATCTAGAAACACAAAGAAATTAACATGAAGTATGCATGTAATTCTTAGTAAGTTCGTAATTCATAAACAAAACTTACCATTTCATCTTATAAGCATAAAAATCAACTTGAAACTATCCAACATGGCTTGGCATTAGCCTAAGCAACAACAACCTCTCAAGTTAGCAAATGACATAGCATAGCAAATCATCTCATAGCATTGTAGCTTTTATACATATTACGTCAAAGCATTCATACTTTCAACAAATGACTGAGCATATTTTAAACATCATCAACTCATACCTTTTCATACTTTCATAGCAACACTTATTGAAGCATTTGTCAATCCTTCCCTTTTTCATACTCGTTGAACCACTAGAATAATATTGGATACGCGGGAAATCTCACACACTATGTGCCAACATGTGGTCGAAACCACTACTATCTCATATTTTATATCAATGCTCTCTCTCGAGACATAAATGGGTTTGCTCATACAAGCTGTCAGTCAGGACGTAGCTACATGGTGCTGCTCACACAAGCAATCAAGTAACCATAACACATGCCAGAAACTCAACCACTGGTAGGATGTACAAGACCAGCACCCGAAACACAGTAACCCTTAATGACATGTCATTTGTATCCTATATATTCGTAAGGTTCAAACGGGATCCAAAAGTCACCGAAACTTTGTCGAATATTTTCGTAAAGTTGTAATACCAAACATATAACATAAAAATATTTAAATCAAACATAATTTAATGCTAATTAAATATACGAACTTACCTTAAACACGTACGGAGAAAAACTATCGATTAATCCAATACTTTTTCTTTTCTCCGATCTAAATCCATACGTTTCTTTTCTTGATCTATATAATCAAATTTAACTCATTCAAAATTCATTCTATGCTATTTAATCCAAAAATCATTTTTCACAAAATTACACTTTTGCCCCTATAATTTTGAATTAATACAATTTAGTCCCTAACTCATAAAAATGCAAATTCATGCAATTTAGTCCACACCCATGCTAGACGAATATCATTTACGCCCTTAAGAATCTTTACATTTCAATTATTTCATAATTTCACCAAGAATAATTTTTTATTTTTTAATCTAATCCCTAATTAACAAATTCATCCAAATTTTCTTTACAAAAGTTATTCAACTATTATCAAACATTCATTTTCATCCATAAAACATAAAAAAAACTAGCATTAATTCATGGTAAAACCCTAGACTTTTAAAAATTATACAAATTAGTCCTTGGGATAGCTAGATTAAGCTACAACAACTCTAAAAACATAGAAATCATTAAAAATGGGATGAAAAATACTCACATGCATGAGAACTAAGGATGGACGAATGATTGGATGGTTTTTGATGGCTTCCCGAGCTAATTTTCGGTTGATAAAATGAAGGATAAAGATGATGTCTTTCTTTTTCTTAATTTAGTTTAGTTTATTTCATTAATTACCAAAATAATCTTACTTATAATCCTTTATGCTTAATTAATGTCAATTTTTGTCCATTAAAAATGATTATGGTCTAATTAACATTTAAGGTGACTCATATTTTAATTTCATAACAAATTGACACCTTTTTCTAATAGAACCTAAGTTTTACACCGTACGCGATTTAGTATTTTTTTATGAAATTAAGCATACAAAGATAAAATTTCTTCACGAAATTTTTATATGATGCTACTATCATACTACAGACCATAAAATAATAATAAAATAAATTTTACGATGTCAGATTTATGGTCCCACAACCACTATTTTGATTTAATTGAAAACGAGTTGTTACTGGTATGAACAACATATAGGATATTCTGAAGGAACAAAGCACATGGAAAAATCTGAAGAAAGGTAAGTATGGCAAATCAAGGAGTACTGGTAAGAATATATATATGAAAACAACAGATAGTATAAAGAAGTATTATTGCTGAAGTAGTCACCCAAAAGCCTTTTTTGGTGTATAGAACGAACGAACTCTGAAATTGAAAATAAATAGACAAGGATTGTCGTCAAATTACGATGAAAAGTGAGATTGAAGTTTTAATCATGAAAGGAATGGTTATAAGGTATGAGTCCACGCCAATGATATAGTACATCTAGTGACCAATATAGTCCCATGTTAGCCATTGTGTGAGGTGTTGGTTAGGAATTAATTGAACGCGAATTATAAGGGTTAAAGGTTAAAGGAGAAATCAAATAAGTTTCTTAGAAGTGACATATTTTGATAAGGCCAGTCATCCATGATGTGATGTTTACCAAGTTCCCATAAACACTTGAGTTAAGTTGAAAGGACACTTCGATTAGGTTAATGAGAGGTTATCTTGTTTCCTTTTTACCTCTAAAAATGAAAAAGATTTAGGGCTAAAAAGATATAGAAACATTTATCGTAACTGAGTTTGGAATCTTGGGTATTTCTAGTGGTTTTCTTCACTACAAGGTACGTTTCGTAGCTCTGTCTGTTAAGGAACACAAATCTGTAAGTATGCTTGGAAAAAAATAGGCTTAGTGATATATCTATGTTTAAAATGATGATAATGGTTCCCGGATGGGTTATAATGAAGTGTTTCTATTCTACAAGGCAGAGGAGGTTATAACACCTTACTGAATGTTGAATCTAAAGGTTCAGATGCCATTTGAGGTTATCAGGTGATTCTTTAAGGTGACTTTTTCATGTAGTATGTATGATCTAGGAAATTCTAGACTAAGTGATCAAATTGTGAGAATGAAACTAACAAAGTATGATGTAATGAATCTGATGAGGAACATAAGACTTATTAACTTGGACGAATGGATAACAGAAATCTTGAGGGTAAAGAATGCTTGTGTTTGGGTAATAGAAATGTGTTAATGTGTCTGTTATGAGTAAGTTAAGATATAATGAGTTTGTGAAAGATGGGTCTAAGTATGAATAGTATGTGTCTGTCTCTAGAGTCGTCAAAGGGGTTTGTCGAGATAAAACGGATATCTAAAAGTACAAGTCCATGGCCATAGCATTGAAGACCATATCATGTAAGGCCGTAACTGGTTTGTTATGGCATTATATGGGAATAATACCATATTTTGTAAGACCGTAACTGGTAGGTTATGGCATCCTATAGAAAATTTAATGAAGTTTATTGCCTAATGTGGTTCTCTGTATGTCCCAGGACAATGATGGACAAACCTTAGTAATTGTGAGTCTAGAAAAATCCCCATCGTCTGAATCACCAAGAGAAGGAAAGCCTTTGTGGCGAGTACTGAATGAAAAGGACAGCCTTTGTGGCAATACTCTAGATAATAAAACCTTTGTGGTGAGTATTAAATGTAAATGACAGCCTTTGTGGCATTACTTTGGACAGGAAAACCTTTGTGGCGAGTATTGAACGTAAAGGACAACTTTTGTGGCAATACTCTGGACAGGAAATCCTTTATGGAATTTTTCATAAAGGAAACCTTGGTGGCAAATCTGTAAATAAAAGTCCTAGTGGCGAATAGAAAAGAAGCTCTTGTGGTTATTCAAATGAAGGAATGCCTTCACGGTAAATTTTGAATGAATGGGGTGTAAAGGATTAGGAAAGAAATGGTATGTATGGTTCTTTAATGGGAAAGTAAAGAGAGGACTCTAAAGGTATGATAAGTATAAGAGATAATGTATACACAAGTAGAAGAAACTAAGTACCCAGAGAACTCTAAAGGAAAGGCACCGTATGTAAATGACATGGCAAACCTTGCATAAAAATGAGAAAGGAACAATGAAGCTAGAGAGCACCATAATAGGTGGCAAATCCAGGATATGTGTTATAGGCACGATAAATTACATTTTGAAGTAAGGAAAATCTCCGCGAACTCTAGGTTAAGTGATAGGCGTAGTCTACCTCACCCGGAGGTAGTGGAAAAGTTAGTTAGTAAGAAATAATATATTAAGTCTGTAAATAAGGTAAACGAAATGATTTAAGACTATGTAAAGGTAAGATTTAAGTAGGGACATAGAAAGTTAAGAGATCAAGTATAATGTGCTCAGTGGAAAGAAACGAAAATTTGAGTTTGGACCTTGAATCTGAAGCCTAATAGAGTGAATGCTTAAGAAATGTGAAAGAAAGGTTTGTCCTTAAAGATCCTGAGAGGAAGACAAAGGTTTAACATAGGAAAGGGTAATAATAGTCAGTTAGAAAAAATCTTAGTGAAGTACTAACCAGAAGGGATAATGGAAAGTTAAAAGACACATGAAGGACATGCGAAGCATCGATCACGCTTGATATAATGAATCAGATATTTAATGTTTACCTCACTATATTTTTATAAATTTATGAAGATTACTTCATGTTTCATGTTGCGAAGAAGTATACGACAAAGGGACGATGCCAGGTTCTCGTAAAAAAGAAGTGGCACGATGGATTGTTATGTATACAGAGGAAGTTAAGTGGCATGCTTAAACTTGAGCATAAATTTATTAAGTAGCTTTCCTATATATATACAGTAGGCGAAGAGATAAAATAGAAATTGATGAAATTTTATTATTAAGAAATGTATTTGTAATCCATAAAATGTATGCCTACAAGAGAATTAGTCATATTCATGATAGAACTTGTACATAGGATAAAAGTTTAAGTTACATTTGTTATAGGACGTAACACTCAATACTTGGATCTGGTTCATCGGGTTAGGTGGATGGCATTACAGGTTTGGTATCAGAGTACAGTTTAGTCGGTTCTTGGACCAAGAGGAAAGATAAAAGGACCTTGTATGCATAAGGCCACATCTGGCTTAGTCTATTAGGTATGCATCACCAACTCTCCATATTTGTGTAGAGCTGGTGAAAATGAATTGAAATGACTAGTGATGGTCGATGTGAGGAAATGTCATTAAACAACATGGTAAGTGTGTTGGAAAAAGAGTGACCTTTTAAGTCTGATTTCAACCAGAGACCTCAGAAAGCTGAAGATCAATGCTAAAAGGGGCCCTGATGGAGGTTGCCTTCATGGACCAATAAAAAGATCATGCTCAACAAGCATGATGTAATTTTTGCACCACATCATGTTGTGATCCACTAGGGGGATCTCATATAATCTTTTAAAGAATCTCTTTTGGTCGCAAGGTGTTGTTGGAAGACCCTCGTAAGAATGGATAGTGGGAAATTAGATAACCCATACAAAAATCTAAGTCTTTCTTTTGGCCAAGGTTCACCGAGGAACACGATGGATAAGGCTATGAGTAATTCACTCTAATGGCTTTTCGATGGCTATCTAGTTTCATGATGAGAACTTTATTGTTGAGGAAAGTATCCTCAAGCTTCAAAGGACTCATGTGGGACTGAAATGTTAGAATTGAGGCTTTCTTTGGCACGAAGGTGATTTTCCTTAAGGGGAAGTTTACTCTTTTTTTTTCTCTTAGAATAATAGAAAGAAAGGAAGAAGGTAAATAAGGAAAAAAGAGGTTGAAGCTGAGGATAAGGAAAGTGGGAAAAATTTAACAAAGAAAGGATAGGGGTTCGATTAACCTTGCAAAGGTAAAGGCAGAAGCACACTTCATTTATAGATAGAACGAGTCTTGCCCAAGAAGTTTATTTAGTGAAACCGTCCAACTTCTCCAAATAAAATATTAACATCTGTCATAGGAAATGAGTGTTGAAACAACAAATTAAATAAGATTTATCATGCATAAGATGGTAAGCCTCAGACGACTATTTAAATTCTTTAATACAAGTTTAATAGCTTTCCAATTAAATCACGAAAGATTCACACTTAAGTTCTTAGCTGCCAAAAATTTAATTGTTTCCCTCAAAAGCAGATAAGTGACGTTTTTCGAGAAGATTTTTGAAGGATATGCCAGTAATAGAGAAGCAGAGCATGATGAGTAAGTTGTATTGTCTCCGAGGAGTGGCTGCTATGTACAATCAACTTCCTTAGGCAATTGGATTCTTAGAAGCATGAAAATTTTGAGTACGAAATTTGTGAAGTAGGGGAGAGTTGTAACATCCCACCCGGTGAAGTCTTGACTATGTAAGTGTTGTGTATAAAAGTAGGGCTTAAGAATAAGTTTCAAGTGTAAAATTTAGGATTCGATTAAGTATAAGGACTTTATGAGTGCGCTAGTGATGCCTTGATTTGATAGATTCTGAATGAAAGGAAAGGAACCCATGGTAAACTCTGGTTTGGAGAACGTATAGGATATTCTGAAGGAACAAAGCTCATGGCCAAATCTGAAGAAAGGTAAGTATGATGAATCAAGAAATACCGGTAAGAATATATATATGAAAACAACGAATACTATAAAAAAGTAATTTTGGCGAAGTAGTGTTCGCCCAAAAGCTCTTTTCGGCATATAGAACGGGCGAACTCTAAAATGGAAAATAAATAGACAAGGATTCTCATCAGACTACAATGATAAGTGAGATTGAAGTGGAATCATGAAAGGAATGGTTATAAGGTATGATTCCACGTCAATCATATAGTACATCTAGTGACCAATGTGGTCCCATACTAGCCAATATGTGAGGTGCTGGTTAGAATTAATCGAATGTGAACTACAAGGGTTAAAGACTAAAGGTGTAATCAGATGAGTTTCTTAGAAGTGACAGAATTTGATAAGGCCATTTAGTCTTGATGTGACATTTACCAAGTTCCCATGAAGACTTGAGTTAAGTTAAAAGGACATTTCGATTGGGTTAAGGAGAGTTTATCTTGTTTTTGTTTTACCTTTGAAACAAAAAATATTTAGGGCTAAAAAGTGATAGAAACATTTCTCTTAACTAAGTTCAGAATCTTGGGTATTTCTAGTGATTTTCTTCACTACAAGGTGCGTTTCGTGACTCTGTCTGTTAAGGAACACAAATCTGTAAGTATGTTTGGAAAACAATAGGGATTAGTGATATGTCTAGGTTTAAAATAATGATAATGGTTACCCAAATGGGTTTTAATGAAGTGTTTCTGTTCTACAAGGCAGAAGAGGTTGTAGCACCTTGCTGAATGTTGGATCTGAAGGTTAAGCTGCCCTTTGAGGTCAACAGGTAAGTCTCTAAGCCGACTCTTGCATGTAGTATGTATGTTCTAGGAACTTATCGACTAAGTGACCAAATTGTGAGAATAAAATTTACAAAGTATGATGTAATGACTCTAATGAGGAACATAAGACTTATGAACTTCCACGAATGGATAACATAAATCTTGAGGTTAAAGAATGCTTGTGTTTGGGTAATGGAAAGGTGTTAATGTGTCTTAATGGTCTACATGTGTCTGCTATGAGTAAGTTAAGATATGATGAGTTCGTGAAAGATGGGTTTAAGTATGAATAGTCCACGTCTATCTCTGGAGTCATCACAGAGGTCCTTCAAGACTAAAAACACGAATATCTAAAAGTACAAGTCCATGGTCTTGGCACTGAAGACCATATCGTGTAATACCATAACTGGTGGGTTATGACACCATATAGGAAGAAGACCATATTGTGTAAGCAGGTAATTGGTAGGTTATGGCATCATAGGGAAAATTTAAGGAAGGTTATTGCCTAATCTGGTTTTCTATGTGTCCTAGGAAAACGAGGGGCAAACCTCACTAAGTGTGAGTCTAGGAAAATACCTATTGCCTGGATCACTAGGAGAAGGAAAACCTTTGTGTCAAGTATTGAATGTAATGCACAATCTTTGTGGATATACTCTAGAAAAGAAATCATTTGTGGCATTCTCTATAAAGGAAGCCTTCGTGGCTATATCTAAGAAGAAATGCGTTCATGGTGCAACCGAAAGATATGATGCATTGGTGGAAACTCTGTAAAGAAAAGCCATTGTGGTGAATACAAAGGAAGCCCTTGAGGTTATTCAAATGAAGGAATACCTTCATGAAAAAAATTGAATGAATCCTATGTAAGGAATTAGGAAAGAATGGCATATATGGTTCTTTGATGGCAAAGTAAAGATAGGACTCTAAAGGTATAGTAAGTATAAGAGATAATGTATGGTCAAGTAAAAGAAACTAAGTACCCAACGAACTCTGAAGGAAAGACACCGTATGTAAATGACATGGAAAACCTTGTATAACAACAAGAAAAGAACAGTGAAACTAAAGATCGCAAAAATAGGTGATGAACCTGGGATATGTGTTACAGGCATGATAGATGGAATTTTGATGTAACTAGGAGAACTCTAAGTTAAGTGATTAGCACAATCTACCTCGCCCGGAGGTAGTGGAAAAGTCAGTTAGTAAGAAATAAGATATTAAGTCTATAAATAAGGAAAACAAAATGATTTAAGACTATGCAAAGATAATATTTAAGAAGGGACATAGAAAGTTACGAGATCATGTATAGTGCACTCAGTGAAAAGAAACGACCAATTGAGTTTGGACCTTGAATCTAAAACCTAATAGAGTGAAAGCTTAAGGAACATTAAGGAAAGGTCAATCCTTAAAGATCCTAAGAGGAAGATAAAGGTTTAAGGTAGGAAAGGGTAATTACAGTCTGTTAGAGAAAATCTTAATGAAGTACTTGCCAGAAGGGATAATGGAAAGTCAAAACATGAAGGACATGCAAAGCATTGATCACACTTAATATAATGAATTAGGTATTTAAGGTTTAACTCATTAAGCTCTTATGAACTTACGAAGGTTAGTTCATGTTTTAGGTTACAAGGAAGTATGTGCCAGAGAGACAATGGCAGGGTCTCGCAAAAAGAAAGTCCCAACATTGAAGACAAAAGCCGAAAACAACTTCTGGAGCAAAACTGCCATCGGCGTAACAACACAACCCTCCTATGTCCCGACATACCCCCTGTGCTTGGTTGCAAGTCGCAGGTCTATGTTACAACCAAGCCCTGCGCAGCCCAAAACTGTCCTACACTTGGTAATTATGTCTTGGAGGGAAACTAGGTTTATTTGTCCTAGTTGAACTCTAAAGACTTCAAAGAAAATTTAGGCACTTTAATATTTCAAGTTTGGCCTATATAAAGGCCATTGTAATCAATTTAAACACATAGTTTTAGGGAGGCATAAAATATACTTAGGGTTTTTATTTCATTCTTAGTTTTTACTTAGGGTATTTTATGTTCTTGTAATCGAAAGAACCTATTCCGAACTGAGACTCTAATAAGTTGAGACTGTTCCGAAGCCACGCTATCATCGATAAATCCATGAGTATATCTTTTCCTTTATTCTATTATTTATATCTTTCTTTGACATTTTTTAATTGAATGTTTGTGTAAAGATTAGAATCAATTTATGCTTCATACATATCTCACATGTTTCAACTGTTCTAATCTTATTAATTGATTGAAGGATAGAGTTTCTTAGCGGATCAATTGTTTGGGAGAGGAAGAACTTAGACCCTAGGCTTGAAAACCCTAGGAAGTCATTTAGTGGGAATTAACCTAAAATTGGTATGGCCTATCCGTGAACACCTTAACCCTAAATCGGTCTAGACTGTAAGGTCAAAAGATAATTAGTTCTTGCTGACTCGTTATTCTAGTGAACGTACCAGAAGATCCTACTAAGGTATCGACTAGTTAATTGATTAGAACTCTACATCAATAATTAATTAGGTAAAACAATTGGATCTAGGCTAAAGGAACTCGCATAGTCGAAACAAGGGATAGGAGAAGCCAATACATGAACATAGGAGTAGATTTAGGTTTAATTCAATTTATTTATTTTATTAATATTATTATCATCCTGCTTCCATATTAACACTACTAATTCATGAATCAAGTATATTAATAATTATTTCCTATAATTGGTTTGATAATAGTCTTCCCCGAACTGCAATCCATTATGTATGATCCTCGAAGTACTTACCTACTTTATTGTAACTTTATTACAACATGGATCGTATACTTGCAGACACTGCCTCAAATCTATATATTTAGTTGTAGTATTCACAGTTTAGATGTTGGTACATCTGGAGGCGGTTAAGTTTTTGGCGTCATTGCTTGGGATTGTGATGGTGATAATTGTTATTGAATCTGTAATGCCCCAAAATTCAAGTCTTTAATTTTTGTATGTTTTGGCAATAATTGCTTGTTTGCTTTATTGGCTAAGTTTTTTGGGTGTGTTTGGGAGTGTTTGAGAAGCCTGGGTTCAAGTCTTAGCATTTGCAGAATTTTTAGTTTTGCTCTCAATTGAATCTGGATACTGGCACATAGGCTTTATAAATATTAGTGCTTGTTTAATGACGAAAAGAGCCTATTGGTCCAGTGGTAGGTGGCGTGTGAAGTACTCTTAAGGTCTGAGGTTCGAGTCCTGTGCTGCATTATGGAGTGTTTATTTTTACCACCTGTGTAGTGAGGTGATGGAGTTTGGCTGAAATGCTGTGGAATTTGAATAGAGGAGTGAATCATGGAGAGAATAGTGGGATTGTGATTGGGTGGAGTGAATCAAGGAGGGATAAGGGGAGAGATTTTAGGAGAAAATCAATGAGTTGTTTTGTTAGGAGTGTTGTACCGTTTGGGGTAAGTCAAGCATTGAGAATTCGGCTGGGGAGTGTTTGTGCCGAATTTGATCATTGTTCACTTAAGGTTATCAATTTTGGTTTATTTTGGAGTTTTTCTCTCAGACTGCTTTGATTTCTTCGATTGTCACCATTCCGTTCCCTGACAATTCGATTTCCTTAAGGAGGGAAGGAATATTCAAGTGTTTTTAAGTCATCGAAACCTTCCTCTCATCACGCGAACATAGATATTTGTCAAGAAGATTTTTTTCAACCTTCGTCGGTGGTATAAGTGGGCTAAGCCACTTTTATCAGTCAATAATTTGGGTGTTCGTAGATCTTTATGCATTTTCACAAACAGGTGTGTAATCACCCCACTACAACTGTAGCTCGACGAAAAGCCGAAAAGCCGTAAACATGGCGTTTGAGACCACACGAGCGTGCGAACGCTCGAGTGGTAAGCCCAACTTACGATTTGTTGGTAAAATGACCAAAATACCCTCGAAGGGTAAAATGACTGAAATACCTCTGAAAGGTAAAATGACTAAAATACCCCCGAAGGGTAAAATAACTAAAGTACCCTCGAAGGGTGAAATGATTGAAATACCCTCGAAGGGTAAAATGACCAAAATACCCTCAAAAGGTAAAAAGACCAAAATACCCTCGAAGAGTAAAATGACTATTATACTCTTAGGAGTTGAAATGAGTGTGTGACCGATTTGCTCTATGTTATATATATGATTGTTACTAAGTATGACATATTGCATACACGTATGATTTATGACATGACATACTGCTTGGGGTTGGGATTCTGATATAGGGGAAGTATACTGTACTGGTGGCCTTGCCACATATACTGTTACTGGCAGCCTTGCTGTGTTACTATTAATGGCAGCTTTGCTGCGTCATTATTACCGGTAGCTTGCTGCGATATTGGTGTGTTAGCTGGGTGGGTCGATTTTATCCCTACATGGTGTGTTGGTGGTACGGAGTGGTGTGTTGACTGGATTGGGATGGGTTGCATTACTGCAATGTACTGATTACTGTATTCGTCTAAGGCCCACACTATACTGATACTGTATAGGGCTCAGGCCCAGACTAATTCTGCATGTTGCATAGTGATTGTCTAGAAGGGGATTACACACTGAGTTTCGTAAACTCACCCTCTCCTTTAACTGTGCAGGTAATCCTCAGCCATAGGCGATTCGGTGCTGCGAGGGACTCGGAGATGGCCACACAATCACTGCTTTTCATATGTGCTTTTATTTTTATTTAAATAATAAGTTGGGTTTATTTTTTTGTAACAAGGCCTTTAAGTTGATTTAAATGTTTAATTGGGCTTTTACTTCCATATTTTAAATTGCTAGTTTAGGAGAAAACAAATTTTAAAATAATTACCGTTTTCAAGGACACGAGTTTTAAACTATAGAATTCAAAAAGCTTAAGCAATTTTAGAGTAATTGATTAAATTAATATCAAATAACAAGACAGACCTTTCGACTAATTGATTTGCTAATTAATAATAAAAAGGGGTTTATCTTCAACTTAGAAAAAGAAAAAAAAATTTCTACCAACGAGTTCAAATTTTTGAGTACACATTAATGTGACACATCAGATCCGACCATAACGTCTAGACCGAGTTTGGGGTGTTATATTTAGTGGTATCAGAGCCAGGTTACAAAAACTCGGCTGTGGAATGGGTTTGAAAATATCCGATATTTTTTGGAAAATTGTTTTGAATTATTTTTGAAGGTTACAAGTGTGGTACACCGAGTCTCCAGCGCCGAATCTGTAAGTTTCTATATATTGTAGACTGTTAAACTGAAATATATTGAAAGATTACAAGAGATGGCAGGACTGTACTAAAACTCTTAAATTAGGGAAAACTGAGATTGTAGGAAAACGAAAACTGTAGGTAGACTCTGGAATTACGAAAACAAACTCTGATTATTGCTTCTCATAAGGCATCTATTAATAATTATTGGAACTATTAAATAATGCATAAAACTTCGTAAACAGATTATACGTTATTCGATATGAGCACTAGAGGTACTCGCAGAAGGGGTACTCGAGGCCATGGTAGAGGCTGGGAGAGTGCTAGGGCTGGGTCTTCGACATCGGGTCACATGCCTAATGTTGGAGCTAGGGAAGCACTAGATTCATCGGTGACTGAGACGGGATCATTCGATCGGGCGGCTGGGGATGATGCACTATCCCAAGCTATGCTCCGTATTCTGGAAAGGGTCGCAAGGATCAGTACAGGTGCTGTGGGTCGTGGGTCAATTTCAGAACGACTACGGTTGAGTGGAACGGAAATTTTCAGGGGTGTATCTGGAGTGGCCCCTAATGTGGCTGAATACTGGTTGGAAGCCATGGAAATGGTAATGGGTGATCTCCACCGCACTTCTGAGCAAACGCTCAAAGGTGCAGTGTCTTTAATGCTAGATGAGGCCTATCAATGGTGGCTTACTGTGAGAGAGGGTACTCAGGCCGATCGGTTAACGTGAGATTTCTTTAAGTCAGCTTTTCAAGGAAAGTATGTGGGCACAAGTTATGTGAACGCCCGAAGAAAGGAATTTTTGAGCTTGACCCAGGGGAATAAGACTGTGGCAGAATATGAGGCAGAGTTCCTGTGATTGAGTCGCTATGCACGTGGGATGGGGGCAACTGAGTATGAACGCTATGTACGATTTGAGGACGGCCTCCGAAATGAGTTGCGAGTTTTGATAGCTCCGCCGAGGGAGCTAGATTTTGCTGCCCTAATTGAAAAGGTGAAAATCACCGAGGATGTGAAGTGATCTGAGTGCCAAAACCGTGAGAAAGATAGGGACAGGTTTAGGATGGACTCAGGGACCTCAAGTTCTTCTGGAAGGCTGGAAGGACGAAAGTGTGCAAGTGTACACAATCGCAACAAGTAATAAAGTGACAAGTAAATGTCGAGTTATCGTATCCATATGGACTGTAAAAAGGAATATTTATGAAATTAATGTTAAAACACTTTGGTGATGGAAAATATTTTGGTTTAAAGGTGATTAAAGACTAAGGGTTAAAAACTAAGTAAAAAAAAATTGAAAATAAAAAGGTTCTAATACACGATTTCAAATAAGGTTTAATCAAGATGATATAATTGTGTTGGATTAATTACATTCCTTTAACTTAGAATTAATAAAACTTATATTTATATTGCTACAAACAAATTCACGGCAACTCGGTAATTTACTAACTACTGCTCATACATACTTATTAAATTAATCAATCTCTTGAATATTTTTCAATGTCAATCCAAGCGATTAATCAATCTTCACAAGCATATAAAAGATCAAGTGAGGTAACAGAGTATTTCTACCTTAAAATAGTTTAATCACAATAATCTTGCAAGTTATGCAAGGCATATGTATCGCCAAATACAATGCTAAATTAACTTCAGCTACCTTAGAAGAATAAACATGCACTGATTAAGTATTGTGTTGACTAATTACAATTTCAATATGATTTAATAATTAATTCATTAGTTATCTAACAGTTAAGATTGCAAGAATAACTTAGGCATGTTTTTACTTAATCAAGCATCTTACCGAGACCTATAACAACACAAACACAATTTTAATAATTTAAGCAGGCAAAATATAATCAACCCAACACAGATTAAATTCAAGCTAGATTTATTAAAATAACCATTTAAATACCATAAATATTTATAAACATGTTTGTCAAAACAACTACAAAATTTAAAGAGATAGGGAGCAAGAAGCAAATCCGGTGTTTCTCCGTGGCTTGACTGAGTTCTCCGTTCTTCATACTCTATTCTCCTCAGCTATCAAGGTGGCTTATGAACACTTTAATTGCTGCTAAAAGATTGCTGATTAGGATCTCTTTCCCAAGAGAAGAAATCGACACTTGAACAAAAGAGAAAATGGGAAGGAAAAGTTGAGAGAAAATGAGAGAGGAGAAGAGAGAATGAGAGTGTGAGGGATGAGTTGAATGATCAGCAAGGGGTGACTTTTATAGCTGATTTTGGCTGCTGAAAATAGAAAATTCCATCGGCCAAAGAGACCCCCCTTGGCCGGCCACACACATGGCAAAGTTGAGAGATTCAACTTTGCTAAAAATAGCCTGGGGAAAATTCATAAAGCCTCATTTTTTGGAGGGATTTGAATGCATTGTTGAAAGTTATTCAAGGGCTTCTTTGCAAGCTTATTTAGTCAGCTAAAATGCTAATTTGGGTCAGCATATGGACGGTTCTAGGTAGCCTAATTGGTGGCTGGTTTGGTTCACTAGATTCGGTTCAACCAATGCGGTTCAACTGGACCCTTTTTTCCATAATTAATTAATAATAATTTATTTAGCCCAAATTAAATTGGGAATAAATTAAAATTAATTAATGCACATTTCTGGACCATCTTAGGCTGGAAATAAATTTTCCTCGATGCTTCAAATTGCTTCTCAGTTTTATTATTCGAGCATTCTTTACCGAGCCAATTTTCGCCCTTTTTGCGAATATGTCGAAAATACTCAAAATTAATCAAAATTAACTATAAAATTAATTAAAATTCATCATGTTCATATTTTTAACATAATTTAATTATTTTATAATATTTAATTATTTTTCGACAAGAATTTAACCGAAATAGCATGATTTTAAGTTAAAAAGGGCATGTAAAAACACATAAATTTTTGTGTTTCCACACCCCGAACTTAATTCATTGCTCATCCCGAGTGATGTACAAATTTGAAGAGAATTTTCTCGGAAACACTTTTTGAAAAAATCCTTCAGAATAACATTCTTCCCAAAATCATGAAATCAATATACTTATGCTCAAAAACAAGAAATTTGATAATTATGCTACTCAAGTATATATATCGTTCAAATTAATCTCAACAATCACTACAATAGCAAAATTAGACTAAATGTTTCTTAATAATGACATGTTAATTCCTACCAATTTGGTTTTAATCCCTTATTCAAAATAAAACTACAATCATTAAGCTTAACTGATGTCTTTATATGTTGAATTGAGCAATTTCTCTCCAACAATGTAGGTAACATTGAAACTTTGAATCAATAGGTCTTTAACAAGGTTGTAACGTGGCTGGGCTTAGGGGTAGGTAAAAGATAGATAATTTTAGGTTTAAAAAAACCCTAGACTCAGCTTGTATCTGACCTTTCAAAATAATTACCTTCAATATATCAACTTTTTTTTCCTTTTCACATGCTCTTTAGTGCAATTTAGTTCAAGTACATATGCTTTTTTTTCGAGTATTTTACTCCATGTACTACAATTTTTAGAGCATTTCATACTTCTTTGCAACTCCCCCAAACTTATTTTCAAGGAATACTCTGAATAGTACTGAGTCTAGTGTTTGAGATATTTTTAAGATAATTAAGAAAAGTGATAGCTAACTTAGTAAGGGTTCAAATAAAATTAGGCCATAAAGTCTCAAATTTGGGTTTCAAAGAATAAAAATTTCATCATGGTTGGCTTGAAAGGCTCAAACGGTCCAAACAACAGTTGCCTAAATCATTTTCAACGTTCCATGCTTCCTAGGATTTTGCCTCAAGAAACTACTAAGTCAATTCTAAAGACTTAAACTGTCATGCATGCCTAACTTTCCTAAAGAACTAAAATTTTATGTTATGATTTGCATGCTTTATTAGAAATACATTTCATGTCATTATTAAGCTAACATAACAATTTATTGAAATAATCAAATTTTATTCATACTTAAATTTAGCATACTTAACAAAATTCAAATTTATTGAATAAAAATATATCATATTCATAATTAAAAGAAAATTTTTATTTTGAGTGGAAATAATTTCAATTTTCGGTCCCCTCAACTTAAAATGAACAATGTCCTCATTGTTTAAAGTGAATAGATACTATACACCAGGTAGGATTCCAGAAAAGAGGAGGTGAGTCAATTTGACTGCTTAAGTACTAAGCTCTTCCTAGATCCAATCCTAGACATGTATGTACCTATTGCCACACTTTAGACTTTACTACTTGTCCATATTTACTTTTGATTCCAATCTCTTATTTTATTGTGCAGAAATAAAAAAATTCCTAATTAATCCTAATTCTAAGCTAAGTTGATAAAAATTAATATATAAATTATAAATAATATAATTATATATTAAATTTTATCAAATTATTAATAATATTAAAGATATTTATTCTAGATGCTTTTTGAAAATATTCACAAAGAAATACACCTAGTTTTTTTAATTATTTACGAAAAGAGCGACTAAATTTTAAAAATAATTCAATTAAGTCCCTAGACTTAATGAAAAATTAAAATTGAGTTGCAAATTAAAACTTGGATCAAAATTGACCCTTTTATTTGAAACTAAAAATTTATTTTTCCATTTAGGGGATAATTTCTTGGAAAATTATGTCAAAATAAATTCCCAGGAAAGATTGGAGGGGTCACAAACGGTTCCACTTGAGTTCCAATCTCCTAGACATAATTTATTTAAACATAATTTACCCGAAAATATACCCTAAATCATTTATTCAAAAAAATGAAAAATTAAGTATCAGATAAAATGAACGAGGTTTTATCCCGTTCAATTTTATCTCCCCAATAATGTTTCAGGCGTTGAGCATTAACTCGGAAATTACCTCCTTCACCTTGGAGTTCAACAAATCCGTATGGATAGACTTGATGAATTCTAAATGGACCAAACCAACATGATTTTAGCTTACCTAGAAAGAACTTCAATATGGAATTGAACAACAAGACTTGTTGACCTGCTTCAAATTCTCGAACTCGAATGTGGTTGTCATGTCATTTCTTGAGTCTTTCTTTAAGTAATTTGGCAGTTTCATATGAGAACATTAGGAACTCTTCTAACTCATTGAGTTGGAACATCCGTTTCTCTTTTCCAAGCTTAGGATCCAAATTAAGCTGTTGAAGAGCCTAGTAAGCTTTGTGCTCTAACTCTAATGGTAGATGGTAGACTTTCCCAAAGACCAACCTATAGGGTGACATCCCTAACGGTGTCTTGTATGTTTTTCTGTAAGCCCATAAAGCATCATCTAATCTTGTGGACCAATCTCATCGGTTCGGGCAGACTACCTTCTCAAGTATGCCTTTGATCTCTTTATTTGCCAATTCAGCTTGCCCATTTTTCTGCGGATGGTAAGCTGTTTCAACCTTGTGTTTCACTTCGCGCTTGTCTAATAACCATTTTAACCACTTGTTCACAAAGTGGGACCCTTCATCACTGATGATAGCTCTTGGGGTTCCAAACCTTGTGAACACATGCTTCTGCAGAAACTTCATCACAACATTAGCATCATTTGTCAGATATGCCTCAGCCTCGACCCACTTAGACACATAGTCTACTACTACTAGTATGTACTTGTGATCGCAAGACGGAGGAAAAGGACCAAGAAAGTCAATACCCCATACATCAAACAACTCTACCTCAATGATGTTTGTTCAAGTCGTCTTATTTCTGTTGGTGACATTTCCAACCCTTTGACATTGACCACAGCTCTTCACGTAAGCATATGCATTCTTGAATAGTGTTGGCCAAAAGAATTCGGCTTGCAATACTTTGGCCGCTGTACGTGTACCTCTAAAATGTCCCGCTCTTGGAGTTGAGTGACAGTGGTATAAAATCTTCGGTATTTCATCTTCTACCACGCATCTCCTGATCATCTGATCTGCACATTTTTTAAACACATATGACTCTTCCTAGAAATAGTACTTCACATCGTGAAGAAACTTTTTCCTTTGTTGATACGTCTTATCAATTAGCATCAAAACACAAGTTAAATAGTTATCAATATCAGCAAACCAATGGGTATTATGAACATGATTTACCTTTAGGATATGTTCGTCTGGAAATGTCTCCTAAATTGGTATTAGAGGAGAATTCCCTTCTTGTGGCTCCAATTTGGACAAGTGATCTGCTACTTGATTTTTGACTCCCTTTCGATCTTGAATTTTTAGATCGAACTCTTAAAGTAGAAGTACCCATCGGATCAGTCTCGGCTTAGTGTCTTTCCTCATAAGTAAATACTTAATTTCTGAGTGGTCCATATAGACAGTCACTTTGGTACCTACCAGATAAGATCGAAACTTGTCGAAAGCAAACACAATAGTAAGTAATTCTTTTTCTGTTACCGTATAATTCAGTTGAGCTCCTGTTAGGGTTTGACTTGCGTAGTAGATGGGATGAAAAACTTTGTTCCTTCGCTGGCCCAAGACAGCTCCAATTGCGAAGTCACTTGCGCCACACATCAATTTGAATGGCAAATCCCAATATGCTGTGACGATTATGGGTGCCGTGACTAATCGACTCTTCAAATCGTTGAAGACTTTTAAGCATTCCTTATCATAATTGAATATAGCGTCCTTCTTCAATAATTTGCATAAGGGTTTAGCAACTTTGGAGAAGTCCTTCATAAATCTTCAATAAAAATTGGTGTGGCCCAAAAAGCTCCTCACACCCTTTACAGATGTTGGAGGTGGGAGTTTCTCAATAACATCTACCTTTACTTTGTCTACCTCGATCCCATGTCTCGTTATCCGATGCCCTAGAACAACTTCTTCTCGTACCATCAAATGGCACATTTCCCAGTTGAGTATGAGATTCGTTTCTTCGCATCGCCTTAGCACCTTAGTTAAATTGGTTAAGCAATCATCGTAAGCATCTCCGAATACTGAAAAATCGTCCATAAAAAATTCCAAATATTTCTCAACCATGTCAGTAAAAATAGACATCATACATCTTTGAAATGTAGCAGGTGCATTACATAAACCAGATGGCATGCGTCTAAATGCAAACGTACCGTACGAGTAGGTGAATGTCATTTTGTGTTGATGTTCTGGAGTTACTGTAATTTTTTTATACCCTGAGTATCCATCGATAAAACATTAGTAATCTTGTCCTGTGAGTCTATCTAGCATCTGGTCCAAGAATGACAAAGGAAAGTTATCTTTCATAGTCACCTTGTTCAGCTTCTGATAATCAATACAGATTCTCCATCCCGTAACCGTTCTAGTTGGTATCCACTCATTGTTCTCGTTCTCTACGATCGTGATACCTCCTTTTTTTGGCACGCACTGGACCGGGCTTACCCATGAACTGTTTGAGATGGGATAGAAGATGCATGCATCTAACCACTTGATGATCTCTTTTTTTACTACGTCTTTCATGATGGGGTTCAGTCTTCATTGTCCATTGGTCGTCCCTTTTTTGTCATCTTCCAGGATAATCTTGTGCATTCATACAGATGGACTAATGCCGCGAATATCGGTTATGGTCCATCTGATGGCCTTCTTAAATTGTTTCAGAAATAAGATAAGTTTCTCTTCTTGCTTAGTGGTCAATTCTACTGAAACAATCACAGGCAGAGTAGAAGCGTTACCTAAATAAACGTATTTTAAATGAGAAGGTAATACCTTGAGTTCTAATTGAGGTGGCTCCTCGATCGACGCTTTTGGTTGATAATAGTCCCTCTTTTCTAACTCCAAAGTTTCAAAATGAGATTGCGGATTAAATCCCCTTTGATTAGCTTCTAGCAAAGCTAAGTATTCATCCTCCTCTTCATCATTTGGAGGATTTGATGTTAAAATTCTTCCTAGTGGGTCCTTAACACAGTTGAGTTCTTTTTCCACTATTAAATCCTCTAAATCGAACACTGTAGACCAATCATCCATTGTGTCAGGAAATCGCATAGACTTAAAGACGTTAAATGTTACCTGATCACCTTGAACACGCATAGTGAGCTCGCCCTTCTGCACATCAATAAGGGTCTTTCCAGTTGCTAGGAACGGCCTTCCTAGGATGATTGCTACTTCTTTGGCTGCTTCAAAATCTAGAATTACAAAGTCAACAGGGAAGATAAACTTATCTACACGTACTAATACGTCATCGATTTTTCCTTCTAGATGTGCTAAGGATCGATCTGCTAGTTGAAGCGTAACTGTAGTTGGTCTAACTTCTCCTATCGCCAACTTCCTAAATATTGACATAGGCATCAAGCTGATACTTACATCCAAGTCACATAATGCCTTACTACAATATGTTGCTCCAATGTTGCACGGTATGGTAAAACATCCAAGATCCTTCAATTTTGGGGTAGTTTGTCTTGAAGATATGCACTACATTCCTTCGTCAGAGCTACAGTCTCAAATTCTCCAAGTTTTTGTTTCTTAGACAAGATATCTTTCATGAACTTGACGTAATTCGGCATTTGCTCAAGTGCTTCAACCAACGAGATGTTGATGTGAAGTTACTTGAGTACGTCAAGGAACTTATTAAATTGAATCTTCTGCTTCTGTTTCTGAAGTCTTTGAGGGTAGGGTGGTGGTGTTTTCATTATTAGGACTGATTCTGGTTGATTCATCTTTGGCGTTAATTCTACATCTAACGACATTGTTAGTTCATAAGAATTAGCTGGTCCTGAGGTTACTTTGTCGGGTTTTGCAGATTCTGGTTCTGGTGAAATTGGAATTTCAACACTTGGTTGAACTTCTTCTGAATCTTGAGCGTTAGCTAGCTCCTTTTCAACTTCGACAGTGTTGGGCTCTACTATCTTCCCACTCCTCAATCTCAACTCTTTACAATGTTCCTTTCTAGATTTCTCAGATTCTCTGTGTCACTAGGTAGAGCACCTTGTGGTCCGTTCTTGAGTTTAGTAGCAAGCTGGCCCACTTGATTCTCCAAATTCCTTAGAGTGGCATTATTTTTCACCATGTATGCCTTCAATAAATTCTCTAAGCTATTGGATGGTTCTGCTTGGGTTGGTTTCTGAACTTGTTGGGGAAAACTAGGCGGCTGAGTTGGTCTAGGTTGGGCGTAAGTGCTACTGGTTCCAGCCCATTGGTTACTCTAAGAAAAATTCAGGTGATTTTGCCACGATGAGTTATAAAAGTTGGATTAGAGTCCTTGCCTCCCTCAGTTTTGGTTTTGGTTACCCATGTAATATACAGATTCAGGGTTTGATGGACATTCTTCAAACAAATGTCCTTCCTCACAATAACACAGGCTATATTCTCAAATTGGTTAGGTGGTTGGGATGCAAAACTGTTAGACTCATTAGTGGTAAGATTCTTAAGCATTGAGGATATTGAACATACTTGGGATGCGAGTAAAGTGAGAGCGTCCACTTCATGTATTCCAGCGACTCGTTTGCCTGACGCTGCTCGATTGGTTGGCCATTGATAATTGTTGCTGCCAATCTTCTCAATAATTTTGTAAGCCTCATTATAAGACTTAGAAAGGAGAACACCATTAGCAGAGGCATCCACTACCATCCTCATGTGAGCGTTGAGACGAATATAGAATGTCTCAAGTTGAATGCAATGTGGGATTCCATGATGAGGGCACTTTCGTAATAACTCTTTGTAGCTTTCCCATGCCTCATACAGAGACTCATCATCCATTTGTTGGAAGGCAGTGATCTCATTCCTCAACTTGGCATCCTTGCTCAATGGGAAATACTTTATGAGGAATCTCTCAGCTAACTCTTGCCATGTAGAAATGGAGTTTAGTGGCAATGAGTTCAACCAGGCACGAGCTCTGTCCCTTAGCGAATATGGGAACAACTTTAGTCGTAATGCATATTCGGGTACTCCGGCAAACTTGAAAGAATAGCTCACATCCACAAATAGTCTTAAGTGAAAATGAGGATCTTCAGTAGGCATTCCACTGAATTGGCTCAAAGTCTGAAGCATCTGGAACATGACTGGATTCAGCTCAAATTGTTGTACCTCAATTTCGGGTCTCCTAATACCCAGATTAAGATCGTTAAATACTGGCACGGTATACTATCGTAAAGCTCTATCCTTATCATCAGAAATAAGGATAGGATTCTGAGCAAGGTGTGCTCCCTTTCCTTGATTTATATTCTCAAAGTTTATCTGTTCGATCCTTCTATGGTTCGCTTGTCTTCTTCACTGTCGAAAGGTTTGTTCTATTTCAGGGTCCACAGGGAGTAAGTCGATAATCTGGTCAATACTCATAAACACCTGAAATAATCACAGAAAGATTAAGTAAGTAAAGATTTAAATAGGAAAATAAATAAACCAAAATGTAAAAATAGATTCACAAATAATGGCTTTTTTTTAAAACAGTCCCCGGCTGCGGCTCCAAAAACTTGGAACGACGAAAATGTGCAACTGTACACAATCGCAACAAGTAATAAAGTGACAAGTAAATGTTGAGTTATCGTACCCACGGGGACTGTAAAAAGGAATATTTATGAAATTAATGTTAAAACACTTTGGTGATGGAAAATATTTTGGTTTAAAGATGATTAAAAACTAAGGGTTAAAAACTAAGTAAAAAAATAAAAAATAAAAAGGTTCTAATGCAAGATTTCAAATAAGGTTTAATCAAGATGATATAATTGTGTTGGATTAATTACAATCCTTTAACATAGAATTACTAAACTTATGTTTATACTGCTATGAACAAATTCATGGCAACTCAGTAATTTGCTAACTACTTCTCATACATACTTATTAAATTAATCAATCTCTTGAACATTTTTCAATGTCAATCCAAGTGAGTAATCAATCTTCACAAGCATATAAAAGATCAATTGAGGTAACAAAGTATTTCTACCTTGAAATTGTTTAATCACAATAATCTTGCAAGTTATGCAAGGCATATGTATCGCCAAATACAATGCTAAATTAACTTTAGCTACCTTAGAAGAATAAACATGCACTGATTAAGTATTGTGTCGACTAATTACAATTTCAATATGATTTAATAATTAATTCGTTAGTTATCTAACAATTAATATTGCAAGAAAAACTTAGGCATGTTTTTACTTGATCAAGCATCTTACCGAGGCCTATAATAGCACAAACACAATTTCAATAATTCAAGCAGGAAAAATAAAATCAACCCAACACGGATTAAATTCAAGCTAGATTGATTAAAATAATCATTTCAATAGCATAAATATTCATAAACATGTTTGTCAAAACAACAACGAAATTTAAAGAGATAGGGAACAAGAAGAAAATCTGGTGTTTCTCCGCGGCTTGACTGAGTTCTCCGTTCTTCGTTCTCCATTGTCCTCAGCTATTAAGATGGCTTATGAACACTTTAATTGCTACTAAAAAATTGTTGATGTGGAAATCTTTCCCAAGAGAAGAAATCGACACTTGAACAAAAGAGAAAATGAGAAGGAAAAGTTGAGAGAAAATGAGAGAGGAGAAGAGAGAATGAGAGTGTGAGAGTGTGAGGGATGAGTTGAATGATTAGCAAGGGGTGGCTTTTATAGCTGATTTTGGCTGCTAAAAATAGAAAATTCCATCAGCCAAAGAGCCCCCTTGGCCGGCCACACACATGGCAAAGTTGAGAGATTCAACTTTGCTAAAAATAGCGTGGGGAAAATCCATAAACCTCATTTTTTGGAGGGGTTTGAATGCATGGTTGAAAGTTATTCAAGCAGTTCTTTGCAATCTTATTTAGTCAGCTAAAATGCTGATTTGGGTCAGCATATGGACGGTTCTAGGCAGCCCAATTGGTGGCTGGTTTGGTTCATTAGATTCGGTTCAACCAATATGGTTCAACTGGACCCTTTTTTCCATAATTAATTAATAATAATTTATTTAGCCCAAATTAAATTAGGAATACATTAAAATTAATTAACGCACATTTCTAGACCATCTTAGGCTAGAAATAAATTTACCTTAATGCTTCAAATTGCTTCTAGGTTTTATTCTTCGAGCCTGGCGAGCCAATTATCGCCCTTTTTGCGAATCTGTTGAAAATAGTCAAAATTAATAAAAATTAACTATAAAATTAATTAAAATTCATCATGTTCATATTTTTAATATAATTTAATTATTTTATAATATTTAATTATTTTTCGATAAGAATTTAACTTAAATAGCATGATTTTAAGTTAAAAAGGGTATGTAAAAACACATAAATTTTCGTGTTTCCACACCCCAAACTTAATTAATTGCTCGTCCCGAGTAATGTACAAATTTGAAAAGAATTTTCTCGGAAACACTTTTTGAAAAACTCCTTCAGAACAACATTTTTCCCAAAATCATGAAATCAATATACTTATGCTCAAAAACAAGAAATTTGATAATTATGCTACTCAAGTATATATATCGTTCAAATTAATCTAAAAAATTACTACAATAGTAAAATTAGACTAAATGTTTCTTAATAAAGACATGTTAATCCCTACCAATTTGATTTTAATCCCTTATTCAAAATTAAACTGCAATCATTAAGCTTAATTGATGTCTTCATATGTTGAACAGAGCAATTTCTCTCCACTAATGTAGGTAACATTGGAACTTTGAATCAATAGGTCTTTAATAAGGTTGTAACGTGGCTGGGTTTAGGGGTAGGTAAAAGATAGGTAATTTTAGGTTAAAAAAAACCCTAGACTCAGCTTGTATTTTACCTTCAATACATCAACTTTTCTTTCCTTTTCACATGCTCTTTAGTGCAATTTACTTCAAGTACATATGCTTTTTTTTCAAGTATTTTACTGCATGTACTACAATTTTTAGAGCATTTCATACTTCTTTGCAACTCCCCCAAATTTATTTTCAAAGAATACTCTGAATACTCTGAATACTTTGACGCTCCAAATGTTATAACTGGTACGTTCCTAATTCATAATGTACCTTACACTGCTTTAATTGATATAGGGTCTACGCATTCATACACTGCATGCACTATGTCTGGCACATTGGGTATCATGTGTGAGAGTAGTGTTAATAAGATGACGGTGTTGAGTCCACTGGGACAATCAATAAGGGTAGACAAGTTGTTTAGAGATGTGCCCCTAGAAGTTCAGAGAGTTATATTTCTAGCGGATTTGATGGAGCTACCATTTGGTGAATTCGACCTAATCTTGGGGATAGATTGGTTGGTTAAACAACGTGCAAGTTTTGATTGTGCTACTAAGCATATGGTATTAAAGACTACTGACGATGAGGAGGTGGCTATGATTGGGGAGTGAAGGGATTTTTTGTCTAATATGATCTCTACTTTAAGGGTCGAAAAACTGGTTCGCAAGGGTTGTAAAGCGTTTCTAGCTTATATTGGTGCATCTGTTTCTGAGGGTCCTTCTGTTGGGGATGTTAGAACTGTTAAGGATTATTCTGATGTTTTCCTTGATGAGCTCCCTAGGTTGCCTCTAAGCTGCAAAGTTGAATTTGGAATTGAGCTTTTGCCAGGAATGGCTCCAGTGTCTATCGCCTCTTATAGGATGGCACCAAAGGAGCTGGTTGAGTTAAAAGCTCAAATCCAAGAACTATTGGATCGAGGATTCATTCGACCTAGTGTGTCTCCGTGGGGAGCACCAGTGTTGTTCGTAAAGAAAAGGATGTGGCCATGCGCCTGTGTATCGACTATCGGTAATTGAATAAACTGACTATCAAGAATAAGTATCCCTTGCCGAGGATAGATGATTTATTTGATCAGTTGCAAGGAGTTTCGATTTTCTTTAAAATAGATCTTCATTCTGGGTACCATCAGTTGAGAGTTAAGGAGGCTGATGTGTATAAGACTGCGTTTAGGACTCGTTATGGTTATTACGGGTTCCTATTAATGTCGTTTGGGCTGACGAATTCACCAGCTGCCTTCATGGACCTAATGAACCGAGTATTTCAGCCCTACTTGGATCAGTTTGTGGTTGTATTCATAGACAATATCTTGGTGTATTCGAGAACCGAGGATGAGCATGATACACATCTCCGAATTGTTCTGCAGATTTTAAGGGCCACGTGGTATCTATCGAGGGGATTAGGGTTGATCCTCAGAAAATTGAAACTGTACTGGATTGGAAACCACCTAAGACCGTATCTGAGATTCAAAGTTTTCTAGGTCTAGCAGGGTATTATAGACGTTTTGTTGAAGGGTTTTCCTTAATTGCGGCACCCCTAACTAAGCTACTGCGTAAAGGGGTACCGTTTAATTGGACTGATAAGCAGTAAGAAAGTTTTGAGAAATTGAAGAAAGTTCTAACTGAGGTCCCTATCTTAATACAGCCAGAGTCTGGGAAAGAATTCACTGTCTACAATGATGCATCACACGTTGGTTTGGGTTGTGTGTTGATGTAGAAGGCTAAGGTGATTGCTTATGCATCTCGTTAGTTTAAGCCTCACGAGGCGAATTACCCTACAAATGACTTGGAGTTAGCTACGGTGGTATTCGTGCTGAAAATTTAGAGGCACTATCTTTACGGTGAGAAGTGTACTATCTTAGGTAGCGAAGATGGATAGAGCTGCTTAAGGACTATGATTGCTCGATAGAATACCATCCTAGTAAGGCTAACGTAGTAGCAGACGCATTGTGCCGTAGGGTTGTATCTTATTTGAGAACGATGTTTGATCGTCTCAGCCTGTTTGATGATGGTAGCTTGTTGGCTGAGTTGTAGGTTAGATCGATGTGGACTGAATAGATTAAGGGTAAATAGTTGTTGGATGAGTCACTGGTTTCTCGTTTTCGACAGGTTGAGAATGGGGAAACTTCAGATTTTGGGTTAAATAGTGAAGGAGTACTATGCTTCCGTAGGAGAGTCTGTGTACCAGGTGATAATGATCTGAGGTAGTCTATACTGCGAGAGGAGCATAGTAGTCCTTATGCTATCCATCCAGGCGGGAACAAAATGTATAAAGATCTTCATGAGTTATACTGGTGGCCAGGACTGAAATGTGAAGTAACTGATTTTTTGGGTAAGTGTTTAACTTGTCAGCAAGTGAGAGCTGAACATAAGTTACCTTCAGGGTTACTATAGCCAATTAAAATTCCACTTTGGAAGTGGGAAAGAGTAACCATGGATTTCATGAGTGGGTTGCCTTTAACACCTACCAAGAAGGATTCAGTATGGGTTATTGTAGATCGACTGACTAAATCTGCCCATTTCATACCAGGTCGTACTGATTACTCTTTGTAGAAGTTGGCCAAACTATATGTGGCTGAGATTGTTAGACTGCATGGGGTACTGGTTTCTATTATATTAGATAGAGATCCTCACTTTACGTCTCAATTTTGGAAATAATTACACGAGGCTTTGGGTTCTAGATTGGACTTTAGTACTGCGTTTCATCCCCAGAAAGATGGTCAATCTGAGAGGGTGATTCAAATACTGAAGGATATGTTAAGCTGTTGTGTATTGGATTTCTGAGGCAACTGGGAAGATTATTTGCCACTGGCAAAGTTTGCGTATAATAATAGCTACTAGTCCAGTATTCAAATGGCACCGTATGAGGCGTTATATGGTCGTAGGTGTCATAATCTTACTTGTTGGACTAAGTTATGCGAGCGGCGAGTTCTGGGGCCAGAATTAGTTTCTAATACCGAAGAAAAGGTAAAACTAATTCGAGACCGATTGAGGGAAACATCTGATAGGCAGAAGTCTTACGCGGACCTTAAACACTGAGTGATTGAGTATTCTGTGGGGGACTATGTTTTCCTCAAGGTCTCCCCATGGAAAAAGATATTGAGGTTTGGACGGAAGGGTAAGCTTAGCCCTAGGTTCATTGGGCCTTGCCGTATACTGAAGCTTGTGGGACCGGTCGCATATCAACTTGAGTTGCCTCCAGAGTTAGACTGGATTCACGATGTGTTCCATGTGTCTATGCTTAGGCATTATCGCTCTGATCCCACACACATTGTACCAATTGAAGAGATCGAGGTTAGGCCAGATCTAAACTTCGAGGAGGAGCCAGTGCAGATTTTGGATTGTGAGGTTAAAGTACTGAGTTAGAAATCTATTCTGTTAGTTAAAGTGCTTTGGCATAATCACAGTTTAGAAGAAGCCACATGGGAACCCGAAGAGGAGATACAACAATAATACCCTCATCTTTTCTAACCAGGTAAATTTTGAGGCCGAAATTTCGTTAAGGGGGTAAAGTTGTAACGCCCCAAAATTCAAGTCTTTAATTTTTGTATGTTTTGGCAAAAATTTCTTGTTTGCTTTATTGGCTAAGTGTTTTGGGTGTGTTTGGGAGTATTTGAGAAGCCTGGGTTCAAGTCTTGGCATTTGCATAATTTTTAGTTTTTCTCTTAATTGAATCTGGACATTGGCACATAGGCTTTATAAATATTAGTGCTTGTTTTATGACAAAAAGAGCCTATTGGTCCAATGGTAGGTGCGTGTGAAGTACTCATAAGGTCTGAGGTTCGAGTCTTGTGCTGCACTGTGGAGTGTTTATTTTTACCACCTGTACAGTAAGGTGGTGGAGTTTGACTGAAATGCTATGGAATTTGAATAGAGGAGTGAATCATGGAGAAAATAGTGGGATTGTGATTGGGTAGAGTGAATCAAGTAGGGATAAGGGGAAAGATTTTAGGAGAAAATCAAGGAGTTGTTCTTTGAGGAGTGTTGTGTCATTTGGGGTAAGTCAAGCATTGAGAATTCGGCTAGGGGTGTTTGTGCCAAATTTGATCATTGTTCACTTAAGGTTATCGGTTTTGGTTTATTTTGGAGTTTTTCTCTCAGTTTGCTTTGATTTCTCTTATTGTCGCCATTCCATTCTCTCACAATTCGAGTTCCTCAAGGAGGGAATGAATATTCAAGTGTTTTTAAGTCATCGAAACCTTCTTCTCGTCACGTGAACATAGATATTTGTCAAGAAGATTTTTTTCAACCTTCGTATATGGTATAAGTGGGCTAAGCCACTTTTGTCAGTCAAGATTTTGGGTGTTCGTGAATCTTTGTGCGTTTTCACAAACAAGTGTGTAATCACCCCACTACAACCGTAGATCGGCGAAAAGCCGTAAACCTGGCATTTGAGACCACAAGGGTGTGCAAACACTCGAGTGGTAAGCCCAACTTGCGATTTGTAGGCAAAATGACCGAAGTACCCCTGAAGGATAAAATGGCCGAAATACCCCCGAAGGGTAAAATGATCGAAATACCCCCGAAGGGTAAAATGACTAAAATACCCCTGAAGGGTAAACTGACCGAAATACCCTCGAAGGGTAAAATAATTGAAATACCCCCGAGAGGTAAATTGACCGAAATACCCTTAAAAGGTAAAACAATCGAAATGCGCTGAATGGGTGAAATGACCGAAATACCCCCATAGGGTAAAATGATTGTTATACTCTTAGGAGTTGAAATGAGTGAATGACTGATTTCTCTATGTTATATATATGACTGTTTCTGAGTATGACATACTGTATACACGTATGATTTATGACATGACATACTGCATGGAGTTGGGATTCTAATATAGGGGAAGTATACTGTATGGTGGCTTTCCCACATATACTGTTACTGGCAACCTTGCTGCATTACTATTACTGCAGCTTTGCTACTTCATTATTACTGGCAGCTTGCTGCGATATTGGTGTGTTGGCTGGGTGGGTCGATTTTATCCTCACATGGTGTGTTGGTGGTACGGAGTGGTGTGTTGGCTAGATTGGGATGTGTTGCATTACTGCATTGTACTGATTACTGTATTGGGCTAAGGCCCACACTGTACTGATATTGTATAGGGCTCAGGCCCAACTGATTCTGCATGTTGCATAGTGATTGTCTAGAAGGGGATTACACACTGAGTTTCGTAAACTCACCCTCTCCTCTAATTGTGCATGTAATCCTCAGCCATAAGCGATTTGGTGCTGCGAGAGACTCGGAGATGGCCACACAATCACTGCTTTTCATATTTGCTTTTATTTTGATTTAAATAATAAGTTGGGTTTTTTTTGTAATAAGGCTTTTAAGTTGGTTTAAATTTTTAATTGGGCTTTTTCTTCCATATTTTAAATTGCTAGTTTAGGAGAAAACAAATTTTAAAATAATTATCGTTTTCAAAGACACGAGTTTTAAACTATAGAATTCAAAAAGCATTCGTGATTTTAGAATAATTGATTAAATCAATATCAGATAACAAGACAGGTGTTTCGACTAATTGATTTGCTAATTAATAATAAAAGGGGGTTTATCTTCAACATAGAAAAAGAAAAAAAAGAATTCTACCACCCCGTTCAAATTTTCGAGTGACACATTGATTTGACACATCAGATCCGTCCATAACGTCTAGGCCAGGTTTGGGGTGTTATAGAATTGATTACTTGTAAATAATATTAGTTGAAAGATGAACGAGCTAGATAGTGTACTAATTTTTATATTCATTAATTATGTCATTTTCTCAATATTTTTTTATTTACCTTATTGACTAGAATATTTAATTATGAAATTTTTTTATTCTAGATGGTTTAATGATGAAAGGACTTCTTGGGATGACAAATGAAATTACATAACAATTGGTTGAACAGAGCCACAACGAACCAATGGAGCGATGATAACGGGTGTGAGGACAACGAGTACCCATACGAACCTCTTTATGAGTCATATGACAAAGAGAATGATATACACAAACACTCAGATTAATCTCTTTGTGATTTGCATACGATTTCTTCATGTGAAACTATTGAGCCATCCAACTCTGAAGGATTATGAAACATGTTAGACATGATGGGATAAATGAGAATGTAACACCCCGAACCCGAGACCGTCACCGGAGTCGAACACGAGGTGTTAACAGACTTTTAAAAATTTTCCAGACACTGCCAATCTGCATAATAGTCGTTTTAAAAATCATATCTTGAGTTTCACAACTCGAAAATCAGTTTCGTGATTTTTCCCTGAAACTAGACTCATATGCCCATCTACATAATTTTTTCTAGAATTTTTGGTCAGGCCAATTAGTACAGTTTATTAGTCAAAGTCTCCCATGTTACAGGGATCGACTACCCTGACCTTTGCGCATTACGACTTGGATATTTCCTTGTACAGGGCTCCAATACTGATGCCGTTTGTTTCTATAGAAACTAGACTCAGAGAGGAATATATACATATATGGTATGACTCCTAATTATCTCTGGTTAATTTATGGTAAATTTTCAAAGTCGAAACAGGAGATCCAGAAACCATTCTGGCCCTGTTTCACGAGAACTTTAATATCTCTTAATATACTGTTCATATGATTGTTTCGTTACTTTCATATGAAAATAGATTCATCAAGGTTCGATTAAATAATTTATTCACTATTTAATTCCATTCCTACAAATTTTTGTGATTTTTCAAATCCACACCACTGCTGCTGTCAGCATCTGTTTTCAAGGTAAACTTTACCTATTTCGTGGTTACCATGGACCAACTAGGGTTTTGTCATACATAGGTCCACATATGATCATATTTAGCCATTCCAATGGCTGATCATTTGCCCAACACTTCCATTCCAAACCATAGTCACATCATGAAACCATATATACATACATAAACACAAATGGTCTAATGCCATACTCCACTTCTACAAGCCATTTTCGCATGGCTGTACACACATACATCACAAAAAGTGCTTAAAACAACAAGGGGTAGTCCTATACATGCCATATCCAGAGTTCAACTAAAAGAGTACCAAAAGAGCTTTGATAGTGTGGATGACTTCGACTTCGATGATCCCGAATCCGATAGCTAACGAACAAAATCTATAAAACAGAGAGCCCAAGCAACGGGGTAAGCATTTTAAAGCTTAGTAAGTTTCAAGTAATGAAATCGGCTTTGACTAAAGTATTACATTCACATAGCTAAATGAATCACTTTATTAATACACATTCTCATAATCATGCTTACTTCACAATTCGTCAACATATATACACACACAAGGTATCAACCCATATAAAAGCCCAAAAGTTCGTTAGTCGATTGAACGAATACTACTTAAAACGAATCGACTTTTCCGAATCACATGCAAACATACCTTATCGTTTGGGCTTGTTGAGCGTATTAATTGAATTTATTACAGCACAAAACGCTCACATTCATACCCAAGTTTCTTCGGAATTTAGCCGGATATTACCACAAGCACAATTGCCTTCGGGTCTTAACCCGGGCATAGCAACTCGCACGAATGCCTTCGGGTCTTAGCCCGGATATATCAACTTGCACAATTGCCTTCGGGTCTTAGCCCGGATATATATCAACTCGCACAAATGCCTGCGGGTCTTAGCCCGGATATATCAACTCGCACAAATGCCTGCGGGTCTTAGCCCGGATATATATCAACTCGCACAAATGCCTGCGGGTCTTAGCCCGGATATATCAACTCGCACAAATGCCTGCGGGTCTTAGCCCGGATATATCAACTCGCACAAATGCCTTCGGGTCTTAGCCCGGATAAAATCACTAGCACAATTGCCTTCGGGACTTAGCCCGGATAAAATTCAAATGCTCATGCACATATATATCAACAATCATGACACATCCATATTTCACTTTCGTTACTAAGGCTCAAACACAAAGCATTTATTAAACCTTTCCAATTTCGGCTCAATAGCCACACACAAAGAGCATGATTTCAATTGGCTTTATAACATAGTCTCTATGCACATTTGACTATCCATCATAGGATGACTAATCATTTCAATATAATTCAAGTAGGGTCATTACTCGAAGACTTACCTCGGATGTTGTCGAACGACTTCAATGGCTATTCAATTACTTTTTCCTTCCCTTTATCGGATTTAGTTCCCCTTTGCTCTTGAGCTTAAGTTCAACAAATTTTAAAATAGTCATTAATCGACTATTCAAGTATTACTTTCAGAATAATATATAAATTGATTCGACTTTCACACACATAGATTATAGTAAGCTTTATAAAAATCAATAAATAATTCATTAGCAAATTTTCATTAATGTTTACAACAAAATCACATATTCACTACGAGCTGTTTTCCCTGAGCAGCAGTCACTAAATTATTTATAAATGGAGCTACAAAACTCCAAATCACTTGCCGTTAATTTTCCCTGAATATAGACTCGTATATCTTCCATCCATAAAATTTTCAGAATTTTAGGCTTCGCCAATCAATACCAGATTTTTCTTAAAGTTTCCCCTGTTTCACTGTTTGACTAATCTGACCACTCTTCACTACGAATCAAATTTCTCATTTTACAGAATTCCAAATGTGTTGTATTTGATTTCATTTGAAACTAGACTCATTAAGGAGTTTAAGCATATAAATTTTATCTTATAATCATTTTTGTACAATTTATAATGATTTCCTAAAAACAGAACAGGGAATCTAGTAGTCATTTTGACTCAGCCCCAAAATACTTCAAATATCTCAAGATCGGTAACTCTTAGTTCTTATAGTTTCTTTTGTAAGAAAATAGACTCTTCAAGCTTTAATGACATAATTTACTCAGCTTCTAATTCAACTCCTACAAATTATGGCGATTTTCCAAAATCACCTTACTGCTGCTGTCCCCAAGCAGATTATTACCAAATCAAATACTAAAATTTGCATTTCACCTTAATAGCTAGCTTAGCAAACCTTAATTTAACATATAATTCACACATATCACATTCCAAGCATTCACTCTATTCTATCACTTAAGGTACAAACATTACTCAATAACTTCCTAATTCAAGTACACATTCGGCCTTGGTACATAATAAGGTAGTCGATTCCTTTCCCTTTAGCACCCATTGCTCACATATGATTATTTGTATAGCTCAAACACTCATCTATCTTTATCATGAAACAACAAAATTTACCATTGTCAAATACCATAGCCGAATGTCATTAAACCTAAACCACCATGAAAATTTTACTTATCACCTCATACCTTATTATCAAATTGAACTAATTATGCTTATAAAAATAATATCAAAACCGAAACCTTTTGATAATTAAGCCTCTAATTATTTATTACAATTACCCAAACAAAATTTTCTCACATTTAACACTTATATACCAATCAATTGTTGAAGACAAACAAAATCTCATTTCCTCCCTTGACAACCACAACCGAAAGCTCAAACCAACATCTAAAATTCCAAGTTTTCAAATGGGCTAATATGGAACTAGCTAATTGACTTAAACTAAACTTAAAATTTCAAAAACTAACAAAATTTTTACTAACCTTCTCAAGCTTCAAGTGACCGAATGTTTCCCTCCTATCTTCCTCTTTACAATCGGCCAAGAAGAACCAAGGATACAAGCTTTGTTTTCATTACCTTTCTTTTTTTCTTTTATTCTTTCTTTTATTCATTATAACTCCAATAACCCAATTTCTTATTATAATATCAAATTCAACAAATATATTGCCCATCATCAATCCATCTTGGCCGGCCACTATAAGGGAATTGGGCAATTTGACATGCAAGTCCACCCTTGTGTTGACATGCACTAATAAGCCCTTTAAAATTAGCCTATCATATTTCACCATGTCTCATGTTGATCCCTATTTAATAATTCCTCATGCAATTGGCAAAATTAGGGAATGAAACTTCCACATATGCATGTACACACACATAATAAACATAGAACATAGCAATTAATTATTTTTATAACTCGGTTTTGTGGTCCCGAAACCACTTCCCGACTAGGGTCAATTTTGGGCTGTCACAGAGAAAATGCTCTAGGAGAAAACTGAGGTGTTACCTCCAAGGGAAGAGGTCATGCATGATGTTCCCAACCTTGATCCAAAGGATCCCCGTATTATAATTAACCACCCTAAATTAGGTAATAGTAGTCAATAAGAGTTTGGAACAAGAGATCATGGGGATGAATTGAATATGACAGGGAACTTAAATCGATTCTAAATGAAAGTGTAGAAAAGCCAATATACCTTCTGGTCATAGCAGAAAAGGTATCAGTCGAAGAGATCGATAAGTTTGACTCATTCTCAAATGAAAAAGGCAACAAAGCTCGAGTGAACAAAACTTCACGCGACATGGAAGGGAGGAGCTCGAGGCAATAATACCCAAAAAATGATTTGGGGTTGGCTCGAATTTGGTACCAAATGACTTGTAATTTGGATGTCGCGACGGTTGAAAATAAGATAATATCAATGGAATCAACCGGAGAGGTTGGTCATATACATTAACAGAGGAACAAGCGATGGATCAAAGTGTTGAGAACCAGCTGGAAGTTCTTCTCTGGTGGCGAAATGGATTGTCCTGGTTTTTAAAGAACTTCTATTCTTTATTTTAAATTCTGTTTTATTTTTATTTTTATTTTTTATTCGTTTATTTTATTTTCATTGTGTTTAGTTTTCCCACAACAGGTGTAGATACCATGGAGTGACAGAATTGAAGAAAAAATATCGAAGAAGCCAAAAACTGGGCTCGATGTCGCGACATTGCACCCAAATGTTGTGACATCTTAGACAAAACACCCTTTTCAATATTGAAGGCCCAAGTTCATCTGAATATTTTTAGATATTTTGTCGTCCATTATCGACACATTGTCTTTTTCTTCTTATTTTTATTATATTTCATATATCTTGTTGTAATATTTTTTTAAGTACTCTTTTCATCCGGTTGGAGCACACAATTCCCGATATTGTCATAACAACCACTATTCAGCCTACTCAGGGAATTTTTCTTGTTTGCAATTTAATTATTTTTCGTTAAGGTCAATGTATGTTCTAAAGTGTGGGGCAAAGTGCAGAGGATTAGTTGGTATGGTATTGTTTATGTGTTTACTTTGCTTTAGTTGATTATGTAAAAAAATATTATTGTTTTGTTGCGTGGTGCTTGAATTATATTAACAATATGAATAGTGGTTGAAAATAATGAAGCATGTAATGATTTTTTTCAAGCATGAATTTTTTTATTGATGTAAGATAATTTGATTATTTTTAAGAGGATTGATTAGGTTACTTAGCTAAATTGCATAATAGATTAAAAGTACCTAAGTAAGAATGCTTGAATTGTTTATTATTCATTTGGTTTAATTCGAAGCATGAAAGAAATTGTGTACGATGGGATGCTTAGGGATGACCTAAGGCATTGGTTGAATAGCCAGTTCTCAAATAACCATACCTTAATGCTATAAATCCCTAGTCTCCTTATTTGAAACATTTGGTCATGAGAATTATTTCTAATTTGTTACTAATGTAACTTTTTAAACTAATCATAATTTACTTTAAAAATTTTCGAGGAATTTAACTATCAAGATTAAGTTACATGTGCGATAAGAATTTTTATACATTTAATATTTGACAACCATGTTTATAGTAGTAATAAAATCCAAGGGACACCTTCTTATTACATGCTATGTGTCTAGACTTATTTTGCTTGAGGACAAACAGAAAGTTAAGTGTGGTGGAGTTTAGGTGTGAGGTTCTTATTTACATCCATATTCATTAACTTTAGCTTGTTTAAAGAAAGAAATTAAGTTATTTTCATATTAATTTTTTTCCAATATATGTGTTTTGGTTGCTTGAGGACAAGCAACAAGTTAAGTGTGGGGCAGTGATTTCCCATGAATTACACTATTTTTTACATCCTTTTTACACATAACTTTAGCTTGTTTAATAGCTAAATCAAATCATCTTAGTATATATTTAGGTTTTCATACTTAAAGTAGTAATTTATGCTTTCTAGTAGTTTTTATTACATTTTATATATCTAAATAAGGTTACACGGTCTTGTAGGTCAAGTCGAGAGCTAAAGATGCATATTCGGGCTGAAACTGATGCCTATGTCACAACACCAAGACACTGATGTCTCAACATTAAAGATAAAAGCCAAAAATAAGTTTTGGAGCGAAACTGCCCTCGACGTCACGATACGATCCTCCTATGTCACGATAGACCCCCTAGGCTTGGTTACAACATTGTAAGCCTGTGTTGCAATAAAGCCCTACGTAGCCCAAAACTGTCCTGCATGTGATAATTATGTTTTGGAGGGAAATTAGGTGTATTTGTCCTAGTTGAACTTTAATGACTTCAAGGACAATTTAAGCACCTTGATATTTCGAGTTTATCCTATATAAAAGCCATTGTAATCAGTTTAAACACACTATTTTAGGGAGGCAGAAACTATACTTGTGGCTGAAGTGAGACTCTCATGAGTGGAGATTGTTCTGGAGCCACGCTTTCATCGATAAATCCATGAGCATCTCTTTTCCTTTGTTCTATTCTTTATATTTGTTTCTTTAACATTGTTTAATTGAATGTTTGTGTAAAGATTAGAATCAATTTATGCTTCGTACATATCTCACATGTTTCAACTGTTCTAATCTTATTAACTGATTGAAGGATAGAGTTTCTTAGCGAATCAACTGCTTGGGAGAGGAAGAACTTAAACCCTAGGATTGAAAACCCTAGAAAGTCATTTAGGTGGGAATTAACCCAAAATTGGTATGGCCTATCAGTGAACACGTTAACCCAGATCCGGCTGGACTGTGAGGTTAGAAGATAAGTAGTTCTTTCTGACTCGTTATTGTAATGGACGTACTGGAAGATCCTACTAGGGTATCGATTACTTAATTGATTAGAACTCTACATCAATAATTAATTACGTAAAACAATTGGATCTAGGCTAAAGGAACTCGTGTAGTCGAAAAAAAAGATAGGAGAAGCTGATACATTAACTTAGGAGTAGATTTAGGTTTAATTCAATTTATTTAGTTTATTAATATTATTATCATCTTGCTTCCATATTAACACTACTAATTCATGACTCGTGTAGATTAATAATTATTTCCCATAATTTGTTTGATAATAGTCTTCCCTAAGTTGCAATCCCTTGCTACTATCCTCGAAGTACTTACCTATTTCATTGTAATTATATTACAACTTGACCTGTATACTTGCGGACAGTGACTCAAATTTATATCTTTAGTTACAGTATTCACACTCTGGACGTTGGTACGTCCAGAGACAGTTAGCGTACAATTTTGTTTCCATGTGCAAGTTAGGTTTTGATCCTGTACGCTCGTTGAAATTAGGATCTGGCTACAATCCCAAATTTAGCAAGTCGGTGATGTTTTTGTTAGTTAATAGCATGTACCTAAAGGAGTCTTTGGTGTCAATGTTATTTTTGGATGTGGTTGTAGCATTTTGTAGCTTAATGTGTATATATATATGTTTGTAAGGATCTTTGCTAATGGTTCCCTTGTTGAATCAATTAGGCATAGATGTGTTATTGCTAAATAGGTGAATGTGATAACTTGGATTAGTTGGTGCATATATTAGGTTAACCATTTTTTGTGTGGATTATGTGATTATAATGTGTGGGAAGTGATTAAAGATGAACTAGGTTCAATGCAAGTTAGTAGTTAATTGTGGTATAATGAATGATGTTTATTAGTGAATTGGTTAAGTAAATAAAATGTTAGTATTACCATAAATGGGTAAGGTAAATATTATAAATATGAATAGGTAAATAAACTAGTTGTGATGTAATGGATGGAAGGTTTGTGCCTAACTTGTAGGATTGATTGTTTGGGGTTCCCTTTGAGGCATTTTGGTATCTTTAGTAAATGTGTTATGAAAATGTCATATTGGTATGCTTGTTGTCAAACTTATGCAAGTTTTGAGTAGGCATAAATGTGTATTAAACTTAAATTGTGCATGAATTTGGTTAGGCTTAAAATAGCCCTAAACTGACACAACTTGTACTGCACGATCTGACCACATGGCCGTGTGTCACATAAGGGTTAGTGGCATAGCCGTGTGCCACTTGTTTTAGGATGTTTCAGATGCACATGATTCCTAAATGTCACATGGACTGGCCATACGCCCGTGTGAATACCTGAAGATATGGCCATACGATCGTGTGACTTTTTTTTAATAATTATAGTTTTGACCCACAAGGCCATAATGATTTACACAGTTTGGATACACGGTCATGTGACTCCAACCTCACATGATTTTAGCTTGACACACAGCCATGTGACTCCTATTTTGCAAAATTTCCCATCTTTTTGTAAAAAAATTCAAAATGATCCTTATTTGAAGTCGGGTAATTATAGAGATTTTGTAAGCTCAATTTAAACACAACTATGTTTGCAATGCATAACATATGTGAATATATGTAATTATTTAAAGTTAAATTGAATTTTTGATTTATGAATCACGTGAAATTGTTTTATAATCTATTGTTCCATCTTAATTCTCGAGTTTGACAACTAAACCAGGTGAAGGGTGTTATAGTTAGTGGTATCAGAGCTATAGGTTTAATAGATTCTTCCACTTAATCAAGCTTAGAAATGCGTCTAAATGTACATGCCAAAGTTGATTCAAGTTAGAGTCGGGAATTGGATGTTGATATAAAATTTCTTTCTTTTTATACCCGAAGATGTCTGGAGAATCCAGAAATGAGTCAGATATTGATATACTTAGCAGCGACCATTCCACTCAGAATGAAAATAGAGTGATACATGATGCACCTAGTACATGTTCAGTGGGTGCTAGTCAATCTAGATCGAGTAGGCACAGTCGTGAAAAACGAGGTGACGAGAATTTACTCTGAGTTATTACTGATGCTCTTTAAAAGACGATGACTACTCAAGCGATGGTACCAGTGCCAGTAGACCGTCAAGCACCAATAAAAGAATTATGAAAATATGGTGCTACTGAATTTATGGGAATTAAAGGGTTTGATCCTTCAACGATCAAGATGTGGCTAGAATCAACAAACTGAACACTACAACAACTAGAGTGTACCTCTCGTGAGATTGTTACTTGTGTCGTTTCTCTGTTACAAGGTAAGACTTATACCTGGTGACAGACTGTTACATGCAATATTCTTATTGATTCGATTGATTGGGAATTCTTCTGGTCCGAGTGCCAAAAAATATAGATTGAAGAATTATATCTGGAAGACCGAAAACAAGAGTTTCTTCTGGTTAAGCATGGTGAACTATCTGTAGTGGACTAGGAGCGAGAATATCTATAGATTAGGATGTAACACCCCTTACCCGTATTCGATGCTGGAATAGGGTACGAGGCATTACTAGACACATACATTTGCATACGTATTAAACCGAGTTACAAAATTTCATTCAAATTAAGGTTTTCCAAATTATTAACATGCTTTTATGAATCTTTACATTATAACTTCAAAATACTATAATTATAACAAATAGGGCCTACGAGACCCGATACTTACTCATGTAATTCAATGCTTCATTTTTATTTCATTCAATTCACAATTTCTCATGTTCACAATTCAAATCAATTTCTCAATCCAATATACATTTCAGTACCACCATAATTCTTTTAATTCAAAACATACCACTAGAAACTTATATTTAATTCACGTACAATTCAATATCATTAAGTTCAATACTAATACGTATTCACCATTTAACTCAACGTTTATCGATTTTACCCTTCATTAACACATTTATAAAATTCCTAGTATTGCAATGCAAACATCATTAAGCTTAAATAATAACATCGAATCAACTCATCATCCTCTTTTTCGTCATTTTATTCTTCAAGTATGAACTTAGTATTTCATTTCCTTTCCACACCCATTTCCTATGAATATTACACAAAACAATAACATATCATTCAACCATAGTCGCAAGCTAGTGCATTTAATCCATATACAATTCATGGCCTTTACTTCACACCAAATCATATACCAAATATACCATACATACATACTATGAAACTTTATTTTCCAATATGAGCTTAAACCATGATCAATAATATACAAATGTAAGCATCATTTCTATTTCCACGTTTATCGATTATAATCGATCATATAACCAATTATACATAAACCATTCATATATATATTTAATTTTCCTCCTCCTTTCCATTCCACATCCTTTGTGTACTTAACATTCTTAGAAATAACGTTTTCTATAGTTTCTTTATTCACCCTTATGTATATTCAAAGCTATCTATCCAAGTCAGTATCACTAAATTATTTTTATCTAGAGCTACAGAACTCCAAGTTAAAAACCGTTAATTTTCCCTGAAACTAGATCACATATCTTCTTACCATAAAATTTTCATAATTTTTGGTTTAGCAAAATAGTACAGTTTATTGTTTAAAGTTTTTCTGACCACTCTTCACTAAAAATGAATTATCTAATTGTACAGAATTCAAATGGTGTTCTAGTTTGTTTCTCTTGAAAATATACTCATTAAGAATTTTAAACATATAAATTATAACTCATAATTATTTTTTTACAATTTTTAATGATTTTCCAAAATTAGAACAGGGGATTCCAAAATTAATCTGTCCTGTCTCACTAAAATCCAAATATCTCAAAATATATAACTCTTTTGCTTGCTTTGTTTCTTTTATGTAAAAATAGACTCAATAAGATTTCATTTCATATCTTATTCACTCTCTATTTATATTTCCACCATTTTTGGTGATTTTTCAAAGTCACATGATTGTTGCTGTCCAAAACTGTTTTGTTGCTAGTTCTACTTTTTCATAATTTCACTTTTTCACTTTCAATCACTATTCAATTCAAAATTCAATTTGTCATTTTCAAGTCAATATCCAATTCAATTCCACACATCCCTCATTCACATAGCACTATAACCATTTATTTTATAACACAATACAAGACTTCATCACTTCAGTCACTCTTTCGCAACTTATCACGTTCCAGTCACATACTTATATCTCATTGAACATGTCAGTATAATAATAAATATTTGGGGTTTTTCACACAGTACTACCCATGTTACTTTTATCATTCGATACTCGTAGTATCCTTCACATAGTACTACACACGTGATCAAGTTTTACGCTTCAAGTAGTAGCTTTTACATAGTACTACACACGTGATCAAGTTTTATGGTTCACGTAGTAGCCTTCACCTAGTACTACACACGTGACCAAAGCTTTTCAGTACACATAGTAGTCTTCACTTAGTACTACACACGTGATCAAGTTTTACGGTTCACGTAGTAGCCTTCACCTAGTACTACACACGTGACCAAAGCTTCTCGGTACACATTGTAGCCTTCAATTAGTACTACACATGTGACTATCATTTATCGATTCACGTAGTAGCCTTCACACAGTACTACACACATGTTCATCGATACCTTATTCAAATCTTTATTATTCTGACAGTTCCGCAAAGATTCTTACTTTCCAATAAAGTACAATTTCTCCATAGCACATTATAATATCAATCTTTCCACTCAACTCCATAACCAATTTAATAATTTGATTTAAATCACTTCAACCATTACTTGCAGTTGGTATATCCATAAACCAAGCTTATTTTAAACAAATCAACTATCAATTTCAAATTTCTAACTTTAATATAACTATTTTTTAATATCCAACCCTTTCGCATATATTGTCACGAAATATAACAAAAATAATTATAACAATGTATTAATTACATACAACTTACCTCGATACAAAATGTAAAGATTTTGGAATTTAATCCCCAATCTTCTCTTTTCCCCGATTAAGGTTGACTTCTCATCTTTCTTGATCGATAATGACACATTTAAATTATTTAACACTCACATTTATCAAAACAGTCCTTGACTCGAAATTTAGAAAAATTACAACTTTGCCCCTAAACTTTTGCATATTTACACTTTTGCCCCAAAGCTCGAAAATTAAACTTCATCTCTTATTCTTATGTTTTATGACATTCTGGACATTTTTCCCTTCTATGGCAACATCAAATTCCCACTCTAACACTTACTTATGAACATTAGGTATTTTTACCGATTATGTCGTTTTACTCGTTTTCACTTAAAATCGCTTAATAAAAGTTGTTTAACATAATTTATAAATTCATATTCTACCATAAAACATCAAAATAAACACATTTCAACTATGGGTATTTTTCCAAATATAAACCCTAGGTTAAATTATTGCTAGAATAAGCTAAATCAAGTTTCCAGGACTCTAAAAATGTAAAGAACATTAAAAACGAGGTCAGAACGAACTTACAATCGAGCTTGGAAGCTTGAAAACCCTAACCATGGCTTCCCCCTTGCTAATTTCGGCCATGAGGTTGAAGATGATGATTTTTGGCCTATTTTGTCTTTTTAATACTTTTTAATTACCAAATTATCAAAATGCCCCTAACTAAAAAATTTCCTATTTCACTTATCTCATGTCCATTTTTTTCCACAATTTAACCAATGGTCTAATTACCATTTAAGGACCTCCAATTTAAAATTTCATAACAATTGGACACTTCTAACATGTAGAACTCAACTTTTGCACTTTTACAATTTAGTCCTTTTGGCTAAATTGAGTGCCAAAACGTCGAAATTTTCAAACGAAATTTTCAAGAAATTTTTCGTGAAATTTTTTACCATAAAAATATAATAATTATTATATTTTCCCTCATTGGATTTGTGGTCTCAAAACCACTGTTCCGACTAGGCCTAATATCGGCTGTTACATAGGAAGTATGCTTTAGAAGTTATTTCGACCTAAGAAGTTAGATGTAAACATTTTCGTGTGGGTTGCATGATAAACTTAGAACTCAATTGGTTGTGCTTAAAATAAAAGAATTCATTAATTTGTCAGAACAGGTGAAGATGGTTGAACAACAAATGGGATTGGATAAGAAACTTGAATCGCTTCGTGTTACGAGAAAGCAAATCAGAACCTCTAGTTTGCATTCAATGTCCAAACGAATTAGAGAATCTCATTAGCCTTGGAGAGTAGCAGCAAGAGTGGTTACACTGAATAGAATACAAAATCGTCAACCAATAGTTTCAGTTGGTAGTGTTAGAGGCCCGACTAGAGTCCCTGACGTATCGATTTTTGAGCATTGTGGAAAGAAACATTAGGAAAAATGTTTTAAGTTATCAAATTATTGTTTCTCATGTGGATCACAAAACACTTTTCTTGTGATTGTCTGAGAGATGAAAATGTTGCACTTGTTGTTACTCACAGACGTGCACCTTCAGTCACGGGTCGTGGTATTATTTGTGGTGGTTCAGTGTCTAGAGGTGGTACAAGACTGGGAAATGAATCAATAGCATACCAGTCAATGGCTAGAGCTTTAGTGCGAGCATATGTCATTCGAACTCGAGAAGAAGGCAATGCTACTGATCTTGTACCAGGTATATTTTTGTTATTTATCGCACCTATTTATGCTTTGATAGACCCTGGTTCCTCTCATTTGTATATTAATGTTAGACTGGGAAAATCTGAGACTCTGAAACCTGAAACGTCGAAGGTAGATATGTTTGTATTGAGTCCTTTAGGTCAGACGATGCTAGTTGATCAAGTATGTAGACATTGCTCATTGGAAATCCAAAGCGTAGCATTTTTCGTAGATTTTTTTATTATGCCCTTTGGTGATTTTGACTTGATTTTGGGAATGGATTGGTTAACCGAGCATGGACTGATTTTGGATTGTCGAAATAAGAAGTTTTTGTTCAAGGCTCGAATGGTGAGATCGTGGAAGTAAATGAAGTTAAAATGAGTGGTTCGACTCGGATCATATCATCAGTTCGAGCTAATAAACTCCTGAACCAAGGTTGTGAAGCCTTTATAGCTTATGTTACTAACTCAAGCACGAACATTAATCAAATAAATGAAATTCGAATAGTGTGTGATTGTCCTAATGTGTTTCCTGAGGAATTACTAGGACTACTGTAAATGCTAAAATATATATCGATATTTCCAACACTTTTAAATGTATAATTTATGCAAATTTTGAATAAATAAATAACACATTTTGTAGTTTTATTATTAATTTTGTGATATTTTGTAATTTCTATAGAAATGTGTTAAGTTAGTAAAATTTATGCTAAATGCATGGTTTATTATTATTATTTCAGAATAATTGGGCTAACGAAAAATACAACAAAATTTTGTTTGTTTTAAGGCTTAGATAGGTACAACTTGGAGGATCCAGATCCATTCACATTGGGATTTAAAGCAACCTCAGTCTAGACCCAAGCACATGAAGGCCCAGATGTAACACTTGGATTTTTAATAACCCGGAAAACTTGAAATAATTGAGAAGAGTAAAATGAAAGAGACCACAAATTGGCGGCCTCTATTGAAAGAAACATGAAAACTAGAAACTAAATTGGACATGGTTGAGAACCAAACCTGGTTCGATTAGAATGGAACTAGTTGGCTCCTTAGTGGGTGACACATGATTAGAAATGGAAGGTTCTCATAAGGTTGGTGATAGTGTGGGAAGGACTATAAATAGTTTGGAAATGGCTTTCCAATGATGATTTGCTTCTCGATTCTGTTTTATTTTCTTTCTTTATCTTTTTCTTCGGTTGCTTCGAAGAAGAGGAGGATAAGGAAGGTTCTGCATGGAGCAGACTTCATAAGAATGGAGATGGAAAAGTAGGGAAACCAGCAAGCTGCTGCCATGAGAATGGAAGCCCCGATGTTCGAGTAAGCTAAGATGTGGAAATATCGAGGACTTTAAAGAGGGACCTAGCCAGACAGCGTTGAGATTGGAGATCGCAGCCAGTTAGAGTCATGCACATAGGAAATGGGGTACCATTGGAGGCTTCACCTCAGAATAAATAATAACGAAGCCAAATAGCCTCCTTTGAATCTAGGATTTTCAAATATATAAATACAAGCCTTTAATCAGAATAATCTTTTCAATATTATCGCATTTCTTCTTTGTATCTTTTCAGTTCACTAACTTTAGTCAAATCCTAGCCTTATATAGTACTTACCAAGTAACTGATAGATCTCTTATACCATACTGCGTTTACTTTGTAATTTAAAGATTCATATAGAACATACCATAGAGCTTGCAAATTAGGGTATGCCACAAAAGCAGTCCATTCAGAGTTCACCTTTAAGGTTATTCTTTCAGAGTTCGGCACAAAGGCTCTCAAAATGCCACCTAGACATTTCAAGGCTATTGTGTTTGCAATGTTGATTTGCCTAAACTCACTTCGCGTAAGGTTTTCCCATCACCGTTTTGGGACATGGAGAGAACCCCTGGTGACATACATCGTCTTTAATTCAAGTTTCAAAGATTTCCATGGCCATAGACTTTTCCTTTAGAGTTTCGTATCAGAGTTTTTGTTTTCTATCCCGATGGGCTCCATTAAACACCATGCGATGACTAGACATGGACTCGCTTTACATACGCTTCATGCATTGACACAATCTAAGCCCAACATTTTCATTCTCTAATATACACCCAACAGAACATACATCCCATGGTATAAATTCCAGACATACATATACAGCCATACTTTAACATTTCAGTACTCATACATTAATCATCACATACTTGAGTTTGTCAGATTCACTACCTATATACATACTATACTTTTCATAGTATCAGATTCATAGTTGAAACGATTTCCTATAGGTATTTTCTCGATATGAACAGTATACATGGATGAGTTAGCATAGAACTCACCTGGCACTCACATACAACAGCTTGAACTCCAAACTCAACATTCATCATGAAATTGCAGCAATCACTACTAATAGAACATAGGAACATCGTAAAGACTCATTCATAAACAATTCTTTACATCTCAAACATTGACAACTTATTTGGAACTAATTCAAAACAATTTGGAAAGTTTAGGAAAATGTCACAAAATTTGAAAACAGGGGCCACACGATCATGAGGCCAGGCCATGTGGCATGGCCCTAGGCCGCGTAACTTTCGAAATAGGGACACACAATTATGTCCCAGCCCGTGTCCTCACTCGTGTCACACACCCATGTGCCAAGTCGTGTGCTAGGTCGTGTAACTCACTAAATTGTGCACTAAGAAACTATCAAATGACAGACGGCTGTGTCACCAGGTCATGTGCCTTACACAGCTAAATCATACGCCGATGTCTCAGGCCATGTGAATCCAAATTTTACCTAAAATCAAGCTAACTCAAAACCATTTCATGCATAACCTTTCAACCCATTTAAGCACACTTTAAAGAGGCCTAAACATCACTCAAGCACACATCAAAATGACATTTCATGATCCTAATTCAACTAACCAATATGCCATTCAAAGGCACCACAATTAACAACCAAACATAACAAGCCAAAACAAATCAACAATTCCTTATTTCAAGCATCAGAACTTAATTCAACTACTTACCAAAACATATCGCAAATTGACCATTTCCAAGCCAACATCATCATACCAAAAGGACATACACATTAATTAAAAAAAGTGACCAAAAAGACTTACTAACAAGCATTATAAATCCATCAACCATACTTAAACATCAAGACACACACATACCAAATTATCTTTTACATATTCATCAAACCCCATTATAAACACCCTATAATTTTCAACCATAAATTCATCTATATAAATTTATACATGCCACTACCTTAGGAGATACAAAAACTACCAATTTAGATTGATAGTGTGAGTCGGTTGAATGATCCCTCCAAAATGTTAGCAACGATTATCTACAAAACAATCCATAAGAACCGATAAGCTTACAAAGCTTAGTAAGGTAATAGTGTAGCATGTAATCTAAATACAATTAAATACAGCTCCTATACTATATAATTCAGAGTTACCAGAGTATAAGCAGGGCACGTAAGTTGCATTCAGGGGTACTTAAGTACAAACAGGGGAACGTATGTGCATTCAAGGTTACTAAAGTAGAAACAGGGGCACGTATGTGCATTTAGGGGTTCCGAAGTACAAACAAGGGCATGTATGTGCATTTATTCAATAGTTAACTATAAACATTTAATTAGAGAACTATAATGTAAGAATACAAGTAGAAATTCATTTACATATTGAAACACTATGAGCTTACCTAATATTCGATTCTAACCAACACGCATAGACTAATCCGCTATTTTCCCTTTTCCTTGGTCATTGCCTTTTTTATCCAAGTTTTTATCTATATAATAATTAAATACAATATATTAATCTCATACACATTTCACATTCCATTCAATGTATATGACCCAAAATTTTTCATTAATTACATATTTTCCTTAAACTTTTAAAACTTTTGCAATTTAATCCTCTAACCCAAAGATCATCAAATTGATCATTTTCTAAGAATCAAACTACAACCAATTATTCTAGGCCCTGTAACGATCCCTATTACACATTAAATTCACCATCAAACCTTAAAATTTTGACATTTTAACAATTTAATCCTTAAATCAAAATCTAACAAAAATCACTTTATAAAACAACCATATACCACAATCAAATCTTCAAACACATAATTATTCTAAAAAAATTCAAGATTCATTTCTTAGTTAGTGGGTTGTTGCCACATGCACTCAATCATCAAGGACAAAGGAAATTCCTTCGTGATGTCAAGCAATATTACTCAGACGAGCCATTTCTATTCAAGTAATATGTAGATCAAGTAATTTGGAGATGTATTCTAGATGATGAATTTTAAAGTATCCTACATCACTGTTATTTTGCACCTTATGGTAGACATTTTGGTAGCCTGAGAATCGCTGCAAAGGTTCTCCAATCAGGTTTTTATTGGCCCACCATCTTTAAAGATGCTAATGAGTTCTGTAAGGACTGTGATCGTTGTCAAAGAACTGGTAACTTATCAAGAAGGCACGAGATACCACTACAAAATATTCTAGAGGTGGAATTATTTTATGTTTGGGAATTGATTTCATGGGTCCATTTCCACCATACTGGGCAAAATTTTATATTCTTATCGTTGTGGATTATGTATCCCGAGGAATTGAAATTTTTACCAGGCTTGGTACCACTCGTGCTTTAATTAGTGATGAAGGCTCACATTTTGACTGCAGATTAGTTGCCAATGCTCTTAACAGATATGGGGTTAAAAATAAAATTTCCATGACATATCACCCCTAAACAAATCGACAAGTTGAAATATTCAACAAAGAAATCAAGCAAATTTTGGAGAAAGTTGTCAATCCCAACAGCAAGGATTGGTCAGTAAGGTTAGATGAAGCCTTGTGGGCTTATCGCACAATGTTCAAGACATCGTTGGGAATTTCATTTTCCAGTTGAGCTAGAAGACAAAGGATTTTGGGAAATCAAGAAACTAAACATGGACTGGGCTGCTGCTACTACTCGTTTCCTACTGGAGCTTAATGAGATGGATGAGTTTCAAGCTCAAGCTTATGAAAATGTAAGACTGTATAAAGAAAAGATAAAGCATTGGCAAGACAAGAAAATTTTTCCATGACAATTTGTACATGGACAACAAGTCTTGCTTTTCAATTCTAGACTTAAACTATTTCTAGGAAAATTAAAGTTGAGATGGTTTGGACCATTCGAACTCAAACGTATATAACCTCATGGAGTTGTTGACATTAAAGATGGAAAAACAGGATCCACTTTCAAAGTCAATGGTCAACGCCTGAAACATTATTTTGGAGCTCCAATAATGCGCGACAAAATTCCTATTTCTCTTTGAAATACTTGATATTTGTCTATTGCAAATATTTTTCTTTGTTTATTTTATTTTTACTTGTTACCCAATAAGTTTATTTAACTGTTTATTTTCTTGTTACAGGTTTTCGTTTGGGCCAGAATAAGTACAGCTTGGAGCCATTAGCCCAACTTATTTTACTCTTCACAATTTGTGCTAATTTCATTTATTTTTCCCTCTAATTGTTAATTGTTTTGCCTTGTCAGTATATAATTCAGGTTAGTCTGGTCGCACACGTCACAATTTCTTCTCCCTCATGTTTTAACCTAGTCGATTCATTTTTCTTCCATATTTTCATCCCACTTTGTTTTCTGCTTCTACTCTTTATTTTACTCATAACAGAAATCAAATCTCACCCTTTTCATTTTTTGTCTGTCTATATTCTCTTCAATGGTTTCTCAAAATGATTCTACCTCTCCACACACCTTTTTCAATAAACTTGTTGAAGAGAAATACCATAAAAATATTTCTAAACGACCATTCTGCGTGGAAAGAGGATTCATTTTTTAGGATGCTCCCTTCATGGGGTATACAGAGGCTATTTCATCAGTTTCAGAAAGCATGGGTGGGGAATCTTTTGCCTTCATCCTGATGATGTCCTCCCAAGGGTAGTGAAAGAGTTTTATGCCTACATTTATATAAGTACGTGATGCATCAGTTCTATTATATGAGGATGCCATCAATGCTCAATATGGATTGTTCGAAAGTCCTGACGAGCATGCAGACTTTGTGAAGACAATGTCCCTAGAGCGGCTAGCCCAGGTTCTCATGTTTGTGTGGAAGGAACACAATGGTCCATCTCAAGAAATGACTGTTACACCATCAATATCTCTCCCATGGACTTTCTATCTTTTCAACCCATATTACCTTGTACCTCAACTTCCATTTCCCAATTTGTCATGACATAACTCTCTTTCGCAATGCTGCAGCAGACTTCTCTTAGTAGCACAACTGATAAGTTCTCATTCTTTACTTTGTCTCTGGAAATTATGAAAAGAACTACTTAAAGATAAAAATAGAAATAGAAACAACATGAAATAATTAAAGGTAACTAACAATAAAAATGAAATTAAAGTAAAGCAATTAAGGAAAATAAAAATAGAAAATATAATTATTAGTTCAAACATCTCAGAGGTCAATGAATTGCTTGTCTCGATCCACATGAGCACCCCAGTAGTGCTTCAATCGTTATCCATTAACTTTAAATGTGACCCCCATTTTAATATCTTTGACATCAAAAACTTCATGAGGATAGACTTGAGCTATTTCAAAGGGACCTGACCAGCGAGATTTTAATTTACCAGGGAACAATTTAAGCCTAGAGTTGAACAACAACACTTGTTGTCCTGGTTCGAATTACCTTGGCATAATCCTCTTATCATGCCACCGCTTGATCTTCTCCTTGTATAGTCTAGTGTTCTCATATGCCTGTGCTCAAAATTCTTCCATTTCATTCAGCTCTAACAAACTATTATGGCTAGTAGCTTTCCAGTCCATATTCATCTTTTTAATAGCCCAAAATTATTTATGCTCTAACTCAACAAGTGACACGACTTCCCAAAAACAAGCTTAACCAGTGACATCCCCAACGATGTTTTGAATGTCGTACAATAAGCCCACAAAGCTTCATCAAATTTGGAGGACCAACCTTTTCGACTTAGGTTCACAACTTTTTCCAAAATTTGTTTAATTTCTCTGTTAGAAATCTCTACTTGTCCATTTGTTTAGGGATGATATGCCATGGAAATCTTATGTTTCACCATATACCTATGCAAAGCATTAACAACTAATTTGCAATCAAAATGAGAACCTTCATCATTGATAATTGCCCGAGGTGTACTAAATCTTGTGAAAATGTTCTTGTGCAAAAACTTCAGCACTGACATGGCATCATTTGTAGAGAGGGGTACCGTTTTGAGCCACTTAGAGACGTAGTCCACTATCAAGAGCATGTAGAGATTGCCAAATCATGGTAGAAATAGACCCATAAAGTCGATTCCTAAACATCAAACAACTCAATTTCTAAAATATTTTGCAGTGGCATTTTATGTCTCTTAGATAGATTTCCTATCCTCTGACAATGATCAGATAACTTATAAAATTAATAGGAATCCTTGAACAAACTCAGCCAGTAAAAACCATATTAGAGTACCTTGGCAAAAGTTCTCATTCGTCCAAAGTATCCTCTGTAAGGCGCTGAATGACAAGGTTGCAGGATGCTATGTACTGCATCATCAAGGACATACTTCTTAATTATCTGATCAGCATATTGTTTGAATAGGAAAGGTTGATCCCAATAATTATGCATGACATCATGAAGGAACTTTCGTCTTCTTTGGTTGTTGAGATCAGGTGGCAACAACCCACTTACTAAGTAGTTTATTATATCGATGTACCAAGGTAATGCCATGGCAACCAACAATTGCTCGTCTGGGAAATCTTCCTTAATAAGTTAATTTTTTCCATCTTCATTTCTAGCTCCTAACCTTGACAAGTGATCAGCCACTTGATTTTCAGTCCCCCTACTAACCCGAATTTCCAAATTAAACTCCTGTAGCAAAAGTGTCCATCGAATTAATCTTGGCTTGACATCTTTCTTGATCACCAAATGTTTAATAACAGAGTGGTCTGTGTAGATAGTGACTTTGGTACCAACTAAAATAGATCAAAACTTATCGAATGCAAAACCCACCGACAATAACTCATTTTTCATGGTGCTGTAGTTCAACTGTGCATCCATTAGGGTCCTGATAACTCTTGAAAGGAGATATATTGCATGCCTTTAAACATAGCTAATTGCATGTACTTCAGTACATTTAGTTGCACTTTAGGAAATTTCATTAGTATCTTTCCTTAATCATTGCATGAGCAGCTTAGACTGTGTTTAAATGTTATTTGTTACTTTTACTTGCTTGTGAAAGGGTTGTGTTTGGTGGATTTGCAGGTGCAGGTTGAGAAACGAGAAATAAAGGAATGAAGGTTTGCCAGGGAAAAAGGTTGGACATTTTTTTAGCATGAATGTCATAGCAATTTGCGATTCCAAGAGGAAGACCTAGTCAACACTCAACACATACCAGTTTTATCCCAACTCTATTTGTACCGGATAAATACGCCTAAAAAAGAGAAGATAGTCTTGGGCTGTTGGTTTTTATCCTAGAAAAAGAATTTAAAATAAGGAAAAAGATCATGAGATAATAAGCTGATAACCACCTATATTAAAGGAAGGGGTTTTAAACCAAAAAGGAAATCTAAAAAAGGAGGATAGGATAATCTTAGGTTGTTGGGTTTACCCTAGGGAAAAGCTTATAAATACCAAAAAGAGGAAACCATATACAACGAACAAAAAGGGAACGAATAAGAGGGAGAGATCCTTCGGCATGAATAGAGGGTAGCTGTGACAGCCCAAAATTGATCCTAGTCGGGAAGTGGTTTCGGGACCGCTAAACCGAGTCGTAAAAATAATTAACCGTCATAATTGATGCTCATTATATGTACATGTGCATGTGTGAAAATTTCGTGTTTGAATTTTGTTAATTGTAAGCGAATTTCATCAAATAGGACTTATGTGAGAAAATTTTAAAATGTGATAGGTCAATGCGTAAGGACCTATTAGTGCATGTGGAAAAAGGGGGGACTTGCATGTCAAATTCCCCCCCTAATGAGTAGTGGCCGGCCATGACAAGCATGGTAGACCAAGTGTGATGGGCAAGACATGTCATAGACATGTTGTGTTAGTGCATCATGAGTGGAAACATGTCACAAACATGTTATGTTAGTGAGGTATGTTAGGAAAAATAAAATAAGGAGCATGGGCATAAAATAATGAAAGGGAATATGATGGAAACAAAAAAAAATGTGTGTGGTTGTCTTCCCCCCCCCCATTGCCGTGAGTTAAAGAAAAGAAAGGAGAAAATTTTGTTCATCCTTTTTCATCTTCATTTGGCCGAAAATTCTAAGGAAGGAGGAAGGAGTTCTTGCTTCATGTTTGATTTGGAAGAGGATTAGGAGGAGGTTTGGCCATACTTATATCTAGATTAAGGTATGTTTGAGGTTGTGCCATGAGATTCATGCATGTTTTTAGTTGCTAGCTTGAGTTCTAATTAGCCCATGGTTCAAATCCTTGCTATGTCATGGGGATGATATTCGGCCTAGGTGGATTTTGTGTTAATGCCATTGCATGCTAAATATGAAGCTTGTTAATGATGCATGTGATGGTGGATTGATGATTCTTGAATCTCCTTTTTAGCATTTTTGAGTGGGCACATATGTGCATTGGTTGCTAGATGGGGAAGAATCGGCTAGCAAGTTGTGTGCTAAGGCCGAATATAACTTTTGTATGTTAATGAGCAATGCATGTGTTAAATTGATGGAAAGGGAGAGGATGCTTTACTAGTGTATATATGTGTGTATTAGCCAAGTTTTGAACTTGAAACAAGATGATATTTATAATCAATACAAGTAACCATACTTGTAGGAAGTATTAAGCATATAATCGGCCCCAACATAGACATGCATATTCGGCCATAGGAAGAAGATTTGGTGTTGCATGTATTCTGTTGGAGGCAAGCATATTGATGCTTTTGTCTTGGCTTAGAAAATTCGGCCAAGGGGGAAAATTAGCTAAAATGTTGAGTTTGATTCATGATTCCGTACATATGTGACTTTAATGTCTAATGTATAAATATGGGCTAAGTGCCTTGTGTTCCTCTTTTCGATGCTCAAATGATTAAATCAATTTATTTGTTTAATTAAGCTCAAGAGCAAAGGGGAACTAAATCCGATAAAGGGAAGGAAAAAGTGGTCGAATAGCCATCGGAATCGTTCGACAACATCCGAGGTAAGTTCTTGAGTAAGAGAGCTTAAAATAAGATTTGATTAGATCATGTTTTAAGCAAATCAAAATCATGCTCTTTGTGTGTGGCTATTGAGCCGAAATTACAAGAATGATAAGTGTCTTGTGTTTGAGTTTTGCTAATGAAAATGAAATATGAATGTGCCATGATTTATTGTTAAATGTGCATGGTTATTTGAATGATGTCCGGGCTAAGTCCCGAAGGCTTTGTGCTAAGTGACCATATCCGGACTAAGATCCGAAGGTATTTGTGCGAGATACTAATTCCGGGCTAAGCCCAAAGGCATTGGTGCGAGTTACTAAATCCGGGTTAAGTCCCGAAGGCATTTGTGCGAGTTACTAAATCCGGGTTAAGTCCCAAAGGCATTTGTGCGAGTTACTATAACCGGGCTATGTCCCGAAGGCATTTGAACGAGGAGCTATATCCGGTTAAATTCCAAAGGTACGTGATTTGGGAATGAATGATCTTGCTGTAAAAATTTCAGTTAATACTCTAGAAACATCCCAGCATTGAGATATGTTTCGTATGTGCTTGAATTTAGTTGAGCCCTTACAAATAAGTATTCGCTCAGTTGATAAACGAGCTACCGGCCTTTGGCTAAGTTGATCTTTTGTGTATGTACATAAGGGTTGGTAATGTGAAGCAAGTATGATATCGAAAATTTGTGCATATGAAATTATCCGTTTAGCTATATGAATGCTATACTTTTGTTGTGCTGGAATTCCTTGCTCAAAACTTACTAAGCATAAATTGCTTACTCCGTTTCATTGCTCCTCTGTTTTATAGATTTGGTTCTCCAGCTATCGGACTCGGGATCTTGAAGTCAAAGTCGCCCACACTATCAAAGCCCCCCTTTTGGTACAATTTTGGTTGAACTTCGAAATGGCATGTATAGGACTACCCGTTTGTTGTGGGTCATGGACCCTTTGGACTTGTATAATTTTGGTTAGCCATGCGAAAATGGCTTATATATGTTTGAGTGTAATGTTATAATCATTTGGTATGGATATGGTTATTGAGAGGTGTGGATAGGCTTGACAAGGATTGGCCATGGGAATGGTTAATCACTATCATAAATTGTGCTACTTATGCAAAAAGGGCTAGTTGAATCATGGAAACTATGAAATAGGTAAAGTCTACCTTAAAGGCAGATGCTGACAGCAGCAGTGATGTAGATTTGGAAATTCACTAAAAATAGTAGGAATGGAATTAAATAGTGAATAAATTATGTAAACGAACCTTGATGAATCTATTTTCATAGGAAAGTAACGAAACAATCATACGGACAGTATGTTAAGAGATATTCAGGTTCTCGTGAGACAGGGCCAGAACGGTTTCTGGATTCCCTGTTCTGACTTTGGAAATTCATTATAAATTAACCAGAGATAATTAGAAGTCATTCCATATATGTATAGATTCCTCTCTGAGTCTAGTTTCTATAGAAACAAACGGCATCAGTATTGAAGCTCTGTGCAGGGAGATATCCAAGTCGTATTGCGCAAAGGTCAGTGTAGTCGATCCCTGTAACATGGGAGACTTTGACTAATAAACTGTACTAATTGGCCCAACCAAAAATTCTAGAAAAAAATATGTAGATGGGAATATGAGTCTAGTTTCAGGGAAAAATCACGAAACTGATTTTTGAGTTGTGAAACTCAAGATATGATTTTTAAAGCGACTAGTACGCAGATTGGCAGTGTCTGGGAAATATTTTTTTATAAGGGGTTTAAAGTCTGTTAACACCTCGTGTTCGACTCCGGTGTCGGTCTCGGGTTCGGGGTGTTACATTTAATTGGTATCAGAGCTACGGTTTAGTCGATTCTAGGACTACCGTAATGCGTTGGGTCTAGCTATACATGCCATTTTATGTGATTACTTGATAGTGTGGGGATTTCTGACAATTGTAAATGTGTTTATTTATAGTAATGGATCCCGATCCCGACCGAGAGGTAGCTGATGATCTTGAGAGTGTAGCGCCTGCTCCCGCACAAGGGACAGCGCCGGCGGACTCTCAACCTAATGCTAGTAACCCGAATGATGAAGCTAGACAAGCTTTCTATAGCGTGATGAATGATTGGTTCAACCAATACATTCGAACTAATACGGCTGTTCCACAACCTCCCTTCCCGACTAATACAACCCCCGCACCTACAATACCTCCGGTAACTGACCAAATAAGGTCAAATAAGCCCCCAGTTGACAGAATCCGAAAACATGGGGCTACTGAATTTAAAGCTACGGATAGCGACGATGCTGAGCAAGCTGAATTTTGGTTGGACAACACTATCCGGGTACTCGATGAGCTATCTTGTACACCCGATGAATGCCTAAAGTGTACTATCTCCTTGCTACGTGATTCTGCCTACTATTGGTGGAGTACTCTGACTTCTATTGTGCCCCGAGAGCAAGTAACTTGGGAGTTTTTCCAAACTGAGTTTCGGAAAAAGTATATCAGTCAGAGATTTGTTGATCAAAAACGGAAGGAATTTCTTGAGCTTAAGCAAGGTTCCATGTCGGTTACTGATTACGAGCGAAAATTTGTTAGACTTAGCAAATACGCTCGAGAATGTGTTTCGTCCGAGGCTATCATGTGTAAACGCTTCGAGGATGGGCTGAATGAAGATATAAAAATGTTCGTTGGCGTTCTTGAAATACGAGAGTTCGTAGTACTTGTCGAGCGAGCTTGCAAAGCCGAAGAGCTTAAAAAAGAAAAACAAAAAGTTGATGTGGGAACTGGAGAGTTTCTAAAAGATCTTCGGGAAAGTCTCTTCAACAGGCATCGAAGAAATTTTGAGATGATGTGGGCTGGTCGAGAGGCACTTCGGGCCTTTTTAGACGAGATCGTGATCGACCCCCTTTAGGTACACGAGGCACTTCGGTCGCCAGTGTTGGGAATGAACGTCGAGACAGAACGAAATGTCGATATTGCGGTAAATGGCATTCGGGGAGTTGTATATTCCCTGACCGCTCCTGTTACAAGTGCGGATCAGTTGACCACTTCATTAAAGATTGCCCGAGGTTGTCTGAACAGAATGTAAATCAGAGTGGGAAACCGGGTGCTACCACTGCTCAAGGTAGACCATCTGGAAATACGGGCAATGCTAGTGGTGGTCAGAGAGGATCTAGAGATGCTACGACCAGATCCGAGGCTCGTGCGCCTGCTAGAGCTTATGCTATACGTGCCCGCGAGGATGCTTCTTCGCCTGATGTTATTACCGGTACTTTTACTCTCTTTGATACTAATGTCATTGCTTTGATTGACCCCGGTTCTACTCATTCTTACATATGTGAAACCTTAGCATCCAGTAAGACTTTACCTATTGAGTCTACTGAGTTCGTAATTCGGGTGTCAAATCCCTTGGATCGTTACGTGCTTGTCGACAAAGTGTGTAAGAAATGTCCCCTAGAAATTCGAGGTTCCTGTTTTCCGGCGGACTTGATGCTTTTGCCGTTTGATGAATTTGATGTTATTCTTGGTTTGGATTGGTTGACCGCGCATGATGCGGTTGTGAATTGCAAAAGCAAGACTATTGATTTGAGGTGCGCAAATAACGAAGTAATCCGAGTTGAGTCTACGGACTTGGAGGGGATGCCAGCTGTAATATCAGCAATGTTGGCCCAGAAATATGTAAGAAAAGGGTGCGAAGCATACCTTGCGTATGTACTTGATGACAAAGAATTAGAAAAGAAACCCGAATCTGTGCCAGTGGTTTGTGAATACCCGGATGTTTTTCCTGAAGAATTACCGGGTTTACCACCTGTTCGGGAGGTAGAGTTTGGTATTGAGCTTGTACCTGGGACTACGCCGATTTCGATAGCTCCGTATCGTATGGCACCAACCGAGTTAAAAGAGTTGAAAACTCAGTTGCAAGAATTGACGGATAGAGGTTTTGCTCGACCAAGTTTCTCACCTTGGGGTGCACCAGTATTGTTCGTGAAAAAGAAGGACGGAACCATGAGGTTGTGCATTGACTATCGTCAACTGAATAAAGTGACGATAAAGAACAAATATCCGTTACCGCGTATCGATGATTTGTTCGACCAACTGAAGGGAGCCTCAATGTTCTCAAAAATAGATCTGAGATCGGGCTATTATCAGTTGCGAATTCGAGAATCGGACATACCCAAAACTGCCTTCAGGACGAGATATGGTCACTACGAGTTCTTAGTGATGCCGTTTGGGCTCACTAATGCCCCTGCGGTATTTATGGATTTGATGAATCGGATCTTCAGACCATATTTGGATCGGTTCGTAGTTGTGTTCATTGATGACATCTTGGTCTATTCAAGAGATGAGACCGAACATGCTGAGCACCTGAGACTGGTGTTGCAAATTTTGCGGGATAAGCAGTTATATGCTAAGTTCAGTAAGTGTGAGTTCTGGTTAAGAGAGGTTAGCTTCTTGGGTCATGTGGTATCCGCATCGGGTATTCGAGTTGACCCGAACAAAATTTCAGCCATACTTAACTGGAAGCCTCCAAGAAATATTCCCGAAGTTTGGAGCTTCTTGGGGCTCGCCGGTTATTACCGACGATTTGTCAAAGGTTTCTCGATGATAGCCACACCAATGACGAAGCTACTTCAAAAGGATGTTAAGTTCGAATGGACGGAGAAATGTCAGAAAAGTTTTGATCAACTAAAAAACTTATTTGACTGAAGCTCCAATTTTAGTGCAACCCGAATCAGGCAAAGAGTTTGTCATTTATAGTGACGCATCCCTACTTGGGTTGGGTTGCGTATTGATGCAAGAAGGTCGAGTGGTGGCCTATGCGTCGAGACAATTAAAGCCACATGAGAAAAATTATCCGACCCATGATCTTGAACTAGCTGCCATCGTATTTGCTTTAAAAATATGGCGACATTACTTATTTGGTGAAAAGTGCCATGTATTTTTGGATCACAAAAGTCTCAAATATTTGATGACTCAAAGAGACTTAAATCTGCGACAAAGACGTTGGCTTGAGTTGTTGAAAGATTACGAGCTTGTCATTGATTACCACCCGGGAAAGGCTAATGTGGTTGCGGACGCCTTAAGCCGGAAATCATTGTTTGCTTTACGAGCGATGAATGTGCACTTGTCTGTTCTACCCGACAATGTGTTAATAGCTGAATTAAAAGCCAAACCATTATTGATTCATCAAATTCGTGAAGCCCAGAAAGTTGATGATGAATCGGTTGCAAAACGGGCTGAGTGTGCTCCGAACAAGGAATCGGAGTTTCAAATTGATGATGATGATTGTTTGAGGTTCAAAAGTCGTTTGTGTGTTCCAAGGAATTCGAAACTCATTTCGATGATTCTGAACGAAGCCCATTGTAGCCGAATGTCAATTCACCCGGGGAGTACGAAAATGTACAACGATTTGAAACGTTGGTTTTGGTGGCATGGTATGAAACGAGACATCTCCGACTTTGTTTCGAGATGTTTAATATGTCAACAAGTGAAAGCGGAACATCAAGTGCCTTCAGGATTACTTCAGCCGATCATGATACCTGAGTGGAAATGGGATCGAGTCACAATGGACTTTGTGTCCGGACTGCCATTGTCCGCAAGTAAGAAAGATGCGATTTGGGTTGTTGTCGATAGGCTGACTAAGTCGGCTCACTTTATCCTCGTGCGTACGAATTTTTCATTGGATAAACTAGCTGAATTGTACGTTTCTCAGATTGTGAGATTACACGGGGTACCTATTTCTATCGTGTCGGATAGAGATCCGAGATTCACCTCACGATTTTGGAAGAAATTGCAAGAAGCTTTGGGTACCAAGCTGCATTTTAGCACTGCTTTTCACCCCCAAACCGATGGTCAATCCGAGCGGACAATTCAGATACTTGAGGATATGTTGAGATGTTGCATCCTCGAGTTCAGTGGTTCATGGGAACGGTATTTACCTTTGATTGAATTCGCTTACAACAATAGTTTTCAATCAAGTATTAAGATGGCACCTTACGAGGCTTTGTACGGTCGTAAATGCCGTACACCATTGTTTTGGACCGAGCTCGGTGAAAGTAAAATTTTCGGAGTTGATTTGATTAAAGATGCCGAACAGAAAGTAAAGGTAATCCGTGAAAGTCTGAAAGCAGCCACAGATCGTTAAAAATCGTATGCGGATTTGAAACGAAAAGACATTGAATATCAGGTGGGAGATAAAGTGTTCCTTAAAGTTACACCTTGGAAAAAGGTACTCAGGTTTGGCCGTAAGGGCAAGTTGAGCCCGAGATTCATTGGGCCGTACGAAATCTCCGAACGAGTTGGTCCGGTTGCGTATAGATTGATTTTGCCCCCTGAGCTTGAAAAGATTCACGACGTCTTTCATGTTTCGATGCTTCGACGCTATCGATCTGATCCATCGCACATAATTAGCCCATCAGAGGTTGAAATTCAAGCCGATATGAGTTATGAAGAAGAACCGATGCGTATCCTAGCTCGTGAAGTGAAGGAGTTGCGAAACAAAAGGGTTCCGTTAGTGAAGGTGTTATGGCTCAAACACGGGATCGAGGAAGCTACTTGGGAAACCGAGAGCTCGATGAAAGAACGATACCCAAACCTATTTACCGGTAAGCTTTTCGGGGACGAAAATTTCTTAAGTAGGGGAGAGTTGTGACAGCCCAAAATTGATCCTAGTCGGGAAGTGGTTTCGGGACCGCTAAACCGAGTCGTAAAAATAATTAACTGTCATAATTGATGCTCATTATATGTACATGTGCATGTGTGAAAATTTCGTGTTTGAATTTTGTTAATTGTAAGCGAATTTCATCAAATAGGACTTATGTGAGAAAATTTTAAAATGTGATAGGTCAATGCGTAAGGACCTATTAGTGCATGTGGAAAAAGGGGGGACTTGCATGTCAAATTCCCCCCTAATGAGTAGTGGCCGGCCATGACAAGCATGGTAGACCAAGTGTGATGGGCAAGACATGTCATAGACATGTTGTGTTAGTGCATCATGAGTGGAAACATGTCACAAACATGTTATGTTAGTGAGGTATGTTAGGAAAAATAAAATAAGGAGCATGGGCATAAAATAATGAAAGGGAATATGATGGAAACAAAAAAAAATGTGTGTGGTTGTCTTCCCCCCCCCATTGCCGTGAGTTAAAGAAAAGAAAGGAGAAAATTTTGTTCATCCTTTTCCATCTTCATTTGGCCGAAAATTCTAAGGAAGGAGGAAGGAGTTCTTGCTTCATGTTTGATTTGGAAGAGGATTAGGAGGAGGTTTGGCCATACTTATATCTAGATTAAGGTATGTTTGAGGTTGTGCCATGAGATTCATGCATGTTTTTAGTTGCTAGCTTGAGTTCTAATTAGCCCATGGTTCAAATCCTTGCTATGTCATGGGGATGATATTCGGCCTAGGTGGATTTTGTGTTAATGCCATTGCATGCTAAATATGAAGCTTGTTAATGATGCATGTGATGGTGGATTGATGATTCTTGAATCTCCTTTTTAGCATTTTTGAGTGAGCACATATGTGCATTGGTTGCTAGATGGGGAAGAATCGGCTAGTAAGTTGTGTGCTAAGGCCGAATATAACTTTTGTATGTTAATGAGCAATGCATGTGTTAAATTGATGGAAAGGGAGAGGATGCTTTACTAGTGTATATATGTGTGTATTAGCCAAGTTTTAAACTTGAAACAAGATGATATTTATAATCAATACAAGTAACCATACTTGTAGGAAGTATTAAGCATATAATCGGCCCCAACATAGACATGCATATTCGGCCATAGGAAGAAGATTTGGTGTTGCATGTATTCGGTTGGAGGCAAGCATATTGATGCTTTTGTCTTGGCTTAGAAAATTTGGCCAAGGGGGAAAATTAGCTAAAATGTTGAGTTTGATTCATGATTCCGTACATATGTGACTTTAATGTCTAATGTATAAATATGGGCTAAGTGCCTTGTGTTCCTCTTTTCGATGCTCAAATGATTAAATCAATTTATTTGTTTAATTAAGCTCAAGAGCAAAGGGGAACTAAATCCGATAAAGGGAAGGAAAAAGTGGTCGAATAGCCATCGGAATCGTTCGACAACATCCGAGGTAAGTTCTTGAGTAAGAGAGCTTAAATTAAGATTTGATTAGATCATGTTTTAAGCAAATCAAAATCATGCTCTTTGTGTGTGGCTATTGAGCCGAAATTACAAGAATGATAAGTGTCTTGTGTTTGAGTTTTGCTAACGAAAATGAAATATGAATGTGCCATGATTTGTTGTTAAATGTGCATGGTTATTTGAATGATGTCCGGGCTAAGTCCCGAAGGCTTTGTGCTAAGTGACCATATCCGGACTAAGATCCGAAGGTATTTGTGCGAGATACTAATTCCGGGCTAAGCTCGAAGGCATTGGTGCGAGTTACTAAATCCGGGTTAAGTCCCGAAGGCATTTGTGCGAGTTACTAAATCCGGGTTAAGTCCCGAAGGCATTTGTGCGAGTTACTATAACCGGGCTATGTCCCGAAGGCATTTGAACGAGGAGCTATATCCGGTTAAATTCCGAAGGTACGTGATTTGGGAATGAATGATCTTGCTGTAAAAATTTCAGTTAATACTCTAGAAACATCCCAACATTGAGATATGTTTCGTATGTGCTTGAATTTAGTTGAGCCCTTACAAATAAGTATTTGCTCAGTTGATAAACGAGCTACCGGCCTTTGGCTAAGTTGATCTTTTGTGTATGTACATAAGGGTTGGTAATGTGAAGCAAGTATGATATCGAAAATTTGTGCATATGAAATTATCCGTTTAGCTATATGAATGCTATACTTTTGTTGTGCTGGAATTCCTTGCTCAAAACTTACTAAGCATAAATTGCTTACTCCGTTTCATTGCTCCTCTGTTTTATAGATTTGGTTCTCCAGCTATCGGACTCGGGATCTTGAAGTCAAAGTCGCCCACACTATCAAAGCCCCCCTTTTGGTACAATTTTGGTTGAACTTCGAAATGGCATGTATAGGACTACCCGTTTGTTGTGGGTCATGGACCCTTTGGACTTGTATAATTTTGGTTAGCCATGCGAAAATGGCTTATATATGTTTGAGTGTAATGTTATAATCATTTGGTATGGATATGGTTATTGAGAGGTGTGGATAGGCTTGACAAGGATTGGCCATGGGAATGGTTAATCACTATCATAAATTGTGCTACTTATGCAAAAAGGGCTAGTTGAATCATGGAAACTATGAAATAGGTAAAGTCTACCTTAAAGGCAGATGCTGACAACAGCAGTGATGTAGATTTGGAAATTCACTAAAAATAGTAGGAATGGAATTAAATAGTGAATAAATTATGTAAACTAACCTTGATGAATCTATTTTCATAGGAAAGTAACGAAACAATCATACGGACAGTATGTTAAGAGATATTCAGGTTCTCGTGAGACAGGGCCAGAACGGTTTCTGGATTCCCTGTTCTGACTTTGGAAATTCATTATAAATTAACCAGAGATAATTAGAAGTCATGCCATATATGTATAGATTCCTCTCTGAGTCTAGTTTCTATAGAAACAAACTACATCAGTATTGAAGCTCTGTGCAGGGAGATATCCAAGTCGTATTGCGCAAAGGTCAGTGTAGTCGATCCCTGTAACATGGGAGACTTTGACTAATAAACTGTACTAATTGGCCCAACCAAAAATTCTAGAAAAAAATATGTAGATGGGAATATGAGTCTAGTTTCAGGGAAAAATCACGAAACTGATTTTCGAGTTTTGAAACTCAAGATATGATTTTTAAAGCGACTAGTACGCAGATTGGCAGTGTCTGGGAAATATTTTTTTATAAGGGGTTTAAAGTCTGTGAACACCTCGTGTTCGACTCCGGTGTCGGTCTCGGGTTCGGGGTGTTACAGTAGCGGTTGAGCAGTGACAAGAAGAAGAAGAAGAAGGCAGTCCCTCTCAGCCACCATAAGACACTACGACGCTGGAGTGTGAACTGTACATGCGACGGCTATCTTCCCAAAGTCTTTCGTATTTCTTACTTTGTTTTTCCTTGAATTGAATGATGAAAACGGTGTTGGATAATATTTTGGTGTTGAATTTTATTTGCCAACCCATGATCTAAATCTCATAGGGTTGGAATTACTTTGATAAAACCTTTATTTTTCTTTAATGGTTGAAGTATAAATCTACATTAGTTTACTGTTTTATTCAATTGTTCTTATTTCTAAATTGTTTGTGTGCAATCCTTAGACATAGTCGACTATTCAACATACCCTTAAATTAATCTTATTCTAGAAATCTTAGATTAGTTAGACCGTGGTTGAATGTTATGAATAAGTACTCGACAAATACTTGTAGTGGACTCTAGACATAGAGTAATGGTCATACAAAAGGAAACAATACAGGATGCCATGCTAAAGGCCTATAGACATATATCGCCACCAGCAAGGTAACTTGAGATTTTTGCTTTTGAAAGAAGCATACCACTTTAGAAATCTCTGAGCAGTAAATTGATTACAATTTTGCCGAGGCATTTCTGACAGTAAGGGTAGATTATTAGCAATCCCAACCTTTCATATCAACATCGTATATCCCTTATCCTTTGTCGTAGAATCTTTGCCACACTTAGTTGTTTATTTCTTATTTATTTGTTATTCTCATAGCTATTCTCATAATTGCCATTGCATTTTTACTCTCGTTTGCCATAGAATTTCCTGTTATTCATTAATTCCACGTATTGATTACATCATTACTCTAGTAATTGCCACTGCATATTTATCATTGACTTTGTCATAGCATTAATCACATTTTAATTATAATAACTTGACCACTTTTGTGCCTCAATCTGATCCTCGTGGGAACGATGCACACTCATCACTTTATTACTTGAACCGACGTGTATACTTGCACAAATTGCATATCATATTCACACTCGACAAGTTTTTGGTGTCGTTTCCGAGGATCGACAATTTGGTGAAATTTTGTTTGGTTATTTTACTTAGTAGTTTTATTTAACTTAGTGTATTTACTTTTTACAGGTTTGCAATTAGTGCAAGAGAAGAGGCATTCTTGCTAACACATAATACCTTTTTTGATCCGGAGATTATAATAACCCTACGGAGAAAGAGAAAAGAATTAAAAAGAATGGCTGGAAACAAGAATGATCTTAATGGTAATCCAAATGATCGCAATGAAAATCCTCCCATTGGACGTGTGGTGGATGATCGAGATAGGCCAATTCGAGAGCATATTGTTCCAATGCTAGATTTTCTGAATCCAGGGATATTCAACCCAACCATACATGCTTAGCAATTTGAACTGAAACCGATAATGTTTCAAATGTTATAAACAATAGGACAATTTAGTGGATTAACCACTGAAGATCCAAGACTACATTTACGAATTTTTCTAAAGGTTTGTGACTCATTTAGACAACAGGGTGTTCCTAAAGATGTTCTACTACTTAAATTGTTTCCATATTCTTTAAGAGATCATATGAGAGCAAGGCTGAATGCTTTACCGTCAGGAATAGTGGCATCATGAAATGATCTTTTCCAGTGGTTTTTCCTACAGTATACTCCCCCAAATATGAATGCCAAGCATATAAATGACATCACATCTTTTCGGCAATTAGAGGATGAAACACTATATGAAGCTTGGGAACAATTCAAAGATTTAATTCAAAAATGCCCGATGCATGGATTCAAACATTGGACTTAGACAAAGATAATTTATAATGGGTTGAATGCACATACGAGGATGGTAGTTGATGTTTCTACCAATGGTACTTTGTTGGATAAATCCTATAATTAAGCATATGAGATTTTTGAAAATATTGTCAACAATGATTATCAATATCCTACCATGAGAGTTCGGACTGGCAGAAGAACAACTGACACCATGGAACTTGATGCAATCACTTAATTGACATCCTAGGTATCTTCTTTTAGCTAACATGATTAAAATGATAAAAAATTCAACTGCAGTCCAGGAGATGAAATTAGTCGAGCTGTCATGTGTTTATTGCGATGAAAATCATGTGTTTGGCGAATGCCCTTCAAACCCAACGTCATTTTACTACATGGTTAATTTTAACTAGAATAATAACTCGTATTCTAACACTCACAAAGTTGATTATGAAGTTATAGATTCAAGAAAGAGATTATCGGGGAAGTCATATCAGTCGTTATTGAAAAAATTGAGAGAACATTATAACTGTTTGACTGGTTGAGTGGGATATTCTAGTAGAGGCCGAGGTAAACAAAATACTGGTTCAAAGGCGCAAGCTACGTCTGTAGCAAGCGTAGGAAGTGTTAAAGATAATAAGCCTGATTTTCAACAGTGTGGATGTCGACATTTTGCTGAGTGCAGGGTGAAAGACGATACGTGTTTCAAATATGGTTCATATAAGCATTTTATTTGAGAATACCCGGAGGTACTCGAGAATGAAAAAGTTTAGAATGTTCGACCTAGTAATACTGTAACAATTGGTAGACCACCTCGTAATCCTAGAAATACGAGTAATAATCATACTGGAACAAAAGACTCTGTTGTGGGATCTAAGGCACGAGCATCAACCAGTTTACGTAATTCGAGCACGAGAGGAAGCTTCAACGCCAGATGTTAATATTGGTATATTTTTTATCTTTGATATTAATGTTACTGCTTTGATTGATTCGGGATCAACCCATTTGTATGTATACACTAATCTAGTGTCAAGTAAGAATTTACCTATTTAGTTCATCGAATTCGCGGTTAAAGTATTGAACCCCCTAGGTCGGTATGTGCTAGTTGATAAGGTTTGCAAAAACTTTCTGTTGATGATTCGGAGTTGTAATTTTCCAACTGATTTGATGCTATTGCCATTTGATGAGTTTGATGTGATTTTGGGCATGGATTGGCTGACTCTGCATAATGCTATTATGAACTATAGACGAAAGCTTATTATGTTAAAATGTTAGAATGGTGAAAGTTGTTTCGGCTATGTTAGCACAAAAATATGTAAGAAAGGGTTGTGATGTGTACCTTGCGTATGTATTTGATTCTAGAGTTTCTGAGTTGAAGTTAGAATTAGTTCCAGTGGTTTGTGAGTATCCAGATGTGTTTCCAAAAGAGTTACCCGGGTTATCGCCTATCAAAGAAGTTTAGTTTGTCATTGAGTTAGTACCGAGAACATCACCAATACCGATAGCTCCTTACAGAATGGCTCCTACTGAGTTGAAAGAGTTTAAAGCACAATTGTATGAGTTGATAGATAGGGGTTCTACTCGACCTAGTTTTTCACCTTGGGGTGCACCTGTTCTATTTGTTAAGAAAAAGGACAAATCTATGAGATTATGCATTCATTACCGCCAGCTCAAAAAAGTTACGATCAAGAATAAATACCCATTGCTACGTATTGATGGTCTGTTTAATTAGTTGAAAGGTGCAACAGTATATTTGAAGATTGATCTTCGTTCTAGTTATTATCAACTGTTAGTTACAGATTCTAATGTGCCAAAAATTACGTCCTGGACCAAGTACAGACACTATAAATTTATGGATTTATAATGCACCTGCAGTATTTATGGATTTGATGTACAGAATTTTCAGACCATATTTAGATCGTTTTGTTGTGGTATCTATCAATGATATCTTGATTTACTCACAAGTTTAGACTGAGCATGCCAAGCATTTGAGAAATGTTTTGCAAACTTTGCACGAAAAGTAATTATTTGCCAAGTTTAGTAAATGCAAATTCTAGCTTCGAGAAGTTGGATTTTTGGGACATGTTGTATCAGCCAAAGGCATCAGAGTTGATCCGAGAAAGATTTCAGCCGTTGTTGATAGGAAACCTCTGAGGAATGTATCCGAGGTTAAAAGTTTTCTAGGACTAGCTGGGTATTACAGAAGGTTCGTAAATGGATTCTCGATGACTACTACACCAATGACGAGATTATTGCAAAAACATGTGAATTTTGAGTGGTCTGATAAATGTCAGCAAAGCTTCAATCATTTGAAAGCATTGTTTATCGAGGCACCGGTGTTAGCTCAGCCTGAGTCGGGTAAAGAGTTTGTGATATTCAGTGATGCTTCTTTGAATAGTTTAGGTTGTGTTTTGATGCAGGAAGGCAAAGTAATAGCTTATGCTTCTAGATAATTAAAGTCGTACAAAAAGAATTATCCGACGTACGATTTAGAACTGGAAGCTATTGTGTTTGCACACCATTTGTACTGCAAAAAATGTCACATCTTTACATATCACAAAAGTTTGAAATATTTAATATAGCAAAAATATTTGAATCTGAGACAACGTAGGTGGCTCGAGCTATTAAATGATTATGATTTGATTATAGATTATCATCAGGGTAAAACTAATGTAGTCGTTGATGCTTTGAGCAGAAAATCTCTTTTTGCTTTGCAAACATTGAATATACGATTGATGTTGTCTGATGATGGTTCGATCCTAGCTAAGTTGAAAGCTAGATCGATGTTTTTACGATAGATTTGTAAGGCTCAGAAATGTGATGATGCGTTGTTAGCTAAATGGAAACAGAGTAAATTGAATTTTGATTTAGATTTCCAGATTGGATCCGACGATTGTCTATACTTCAAAGGTAGAATTTGCATTCCGAGAAATTCAAATCTTGTCCAGAAGATTTTACATGAAGCTCATAGTGGTAGCTTATTTGTTCATCCTGGTAGCAATAAGATGTACAGTGACTTGAAACAAATGTACTGGTGGCCAGGTATGAAACAAGAAATTACTAAGTTTTTATCGAAATATTTAGTATGTCAGCAAGTTAAAACGAAACATTAGGTACCTTTTGGTTTGTTACAGTCAGTGATGATACCGGAGTGGAAGTGAGAGTGTGTCACTATGGATTTCGTATCGGGATTACCATTGTCTCTGAGAAAGAGAGATGCAATTTGGGTTGTCGTTGATCGTCTGACGAAGTCTACACATTTTATTCCAGTACATACAAATTGTCCTCTTGAGAGATTAGCTGAGCTATATGTCGCTGAGATTGTCAAATTTCATAGGGTGTTAGTTTCCATTATTTTGGATAGAGATCTGTGATTTACATCACGATTATGGAGCAAGTTACAAGAGGCTCTAGGTACGCGTTTACATTTTAGCATTACATTCCATCCTCAGACAAATGGTCAGTCTGAACAAGTGATTCAAGTACTCGAAGATATGCTTCAATGTTGTGTTTTAGAATTCAAAGGCAACTGGGAGAAATATTTACCGTTGGTTGAGTTTGTGTATAATAACAGTTACCAGTCGAGCATAAAGATGGCACTGTATGAAGATTTGTATGGTCGTAAATGCCGAACTCCATTGTATTGGACTGAGCTCAGTGAGAAAAAGATTCACGGGGTTGATTTGATTTGGGAGACTGAAGAAAAAGTGAAAGTAATCTTAGATACTTTGAAAGAAGCTTCAAATCGAAAAAAAATCGTATACAGATTCAAAACCTAAAGATATTGAATTTAAAGTCAGTGATAAAGTATTCCTGAAAGTATCACTCGGAAGAAAGTTATTCGTTTCGGTCGTAAAGGAAAGCTAAGTCCGCGATTTATCGGGCCGTATGAGATTATTGAAAGAATCAGTCCAATACCATATTGTTTAGCTTTGTCGTCATAGTTGGAAAGGATTTATAATGTGTTTCACGTATCAATATTACGGCGGTATCAATCAGACCCTTCACATGTTATCTCACTAGTGGACGTTCAGATTCAGCTTGATATGTCATATAGCAAAAAATAGATCAGAATCAAAGCTCGAGAAGTTAAAGAATTGAGAAATAAAAACATAGCTTTAGTGAAAGTTCTCTGGCAATAACATGGGATAGAGGAGGCCACCTAGGAGCCGGAAGCAGCTATGAGAAAACAATATTCAAACCTCTTTTCTGGTAAGATTTTCAAGGACAAAAATTACTTTAAGGGGGAGAGTTGTAATAGCCCGTTTTTAGTGAAATCGGAACAGTGGTTTCGAGACCACAAATCTAAAGTGAAAATATTTATTTTATTATTATTTTAATTTCTACAGGATGTTAGTATTATCGTATAAAAACTTCGTTAAGAAATTTTACCGTTCGCATGCTTAATTCGATAAAAATGACTAAATTGCAAAAGGTGCAAAACTTGAGTTCTATAAGCTAAAGGGATCTAATAGCTACGATATTAATTGGTTAGAGGATTTATGTGTAATTATACCAATTTTATTTTGAGTGGACATTTATGGACACTTAATAGGTGTTTTAAATGGTTAAATTTATAAGGTTAAATTAGTAAATTATTAGTTATGTTAATATAATTAATAAAAGAAACAAAATGCATTTTTGGTTGGTATCCTCTTCTCCACTGAAAATAGAGGGTAAATTCTTCATGCAAGGTAAGTTTTTAAGTTCGTTTTTAATGATTTCTATGTTTTTGGAGTCGTTGTAGCTTAATCTAGCTAGCCTGGACTAATTTGCAAAACTGTTAAAAGATTAGGGTTTTTCCATGAATGTATTCATGTTTTTTGTGATGTTTGATGGAAGAAAATGAACCTTTGTTGTTAGGTAAACAACTTTTGTTGAGTGATTTTTGATGAATTTGTCAATTAAGGGTTTAATTGAAATATATGAAATTTTCATGGTGAAATTGTGAAAAAAATGAAATATATGAGTTGTTATGAGCCCATGTGAAATTCGGCTAGACTTGGGTAGGGATAAAATTTTATGAATTTTATTTTACGAGCTTAAGGACTAAATTGTTAAGAAATTAAAACTTTGCAAAAATGTGATTTTGGATTGAATTGAATTGAATGGCTATTAAATTGATTGAATTTATTCATTTAGATCAAGATAGAACTCTTATGAATTTAGATCGAGGTAAAGAGAAAGCTTTGGATTAATCGACTCTGCTTTTACACTTTATCGTTGAGGTAAGTTCCTACATTTAAATAGCATTTTTCAATTATTTCTTAAATGCTATTGTTTTATAATATCATATTGTATTTCAGTGGAAAAATCCAATTGCGTATCGACAATCATCGACCAATGAAAAGGGATAGCTTCAGCTATCGAATTATGAAAAGGGATAGATTTGCCTATTGAACAATGAAAAGGGATGGTGACAACCATTAACAATGAAAAGGGATGGTGACGACCATTGAAATATGAAAAGGGATAGCTTCGGCTATCGAATTATGAAAAGGGATGGTGACGATCATTGCATTATGAAAAGGGATAGCTTCAGCTATCGAACTATGAAAAGGGATGGTGACAACCATTGTGACTCCACTTCATGTGAGCTTCGGTAAGAGTTTTTTATGCAAGTTACTTGTTACTATGGAAGGTAGGAAGCATTGTATTCATGATTTGTGGAAAGTTATTTTATCATGGGTTGATATTCAATTTATGTTATCAAGCACTAATTTGGATTGTTGGTGATGCTTAGGCTTGTGCAAAGCTTGTATTGGAATGATTCATATGTATTTTAAGCTTATGAATTGTATTGGTAAGCATGGTTTATGAATTATGAACTTACTAAGTATTATATGCTTACATTGTGTTCATTTTTCTATGTTTTTTAGTAAATCGGAAGCTCGTTTGGGTTGGAAGTTCGTTAGAGACCTATCACATTATCCATCGGCTATATCGGTAGATTTTGATGTTTTAAGTCTGGGTTATAATGGCATGTATAGGTATTTTTTTTTGATGAAATGGCCAATATGTTTGGCTTGTAAATATGACATTTTAGGTGATTGGTTGGTTATTATGTTGGCATGAATATATGGCTTGATGATTGTTAACATTTTGGCATTTTGGTGCTTAAATGGTATGTGTTAGAATGGTCAATTGTATACATTTTATAAATTACCCTTTTGGTATGTTTGAATGTGGCCAAGGTGGTATGGTTTGGTATGGAATTAAGTAGCAAATATATGTATGTTTTAAGTTAATTTGATAACTTGCGATTGAGGTGACTTGAGGCATATTGGTTGTATGAATTGGTAACACTTTGTTATATCTTGATTATGCATATTTTAGGTAAACTTTGAATGTTTGAAATAGGTGTAAATTGATGGTATGTGAATGCATAATTTGGGTGAAGGAAATGGCTTGAAAATGGCCTAATTCTTGTCCACACGGCCTAAGACATAGGCATGTGACACGGCCGTGTGTCCCCTGTAGGTTTCAAAGGGTTGTAAGTCAGGCTATTATATGGCCTAGCACACGGCCTAGCACACGGACGTGTAAGGCCATTTCGAGAGTTACACGGCCTGGCACACGGGTGTATGGCTTGGCCCTGTGACCCGAGTCAGAAAGTTATACGGGTACATACACGAGTTGGAACACAGCCATGTGTCCCTACTTCGAATGTTCACACGGCCTGAGACACGAGCGTGTGTCTCTACCGTGTGAGTCATACGGCCTAGTCATATGGACATGTGACTCCTATAGTTTGGAAAATTCTAGCTTTTTCCCAAAAATTCTATATATTTCTAATTTAGTCCCTATTCATTTCTAAAGTGTTTTTAGGGCCTCGAGGGCTTGTATAAGGGACAATATGCATGTATTTGAATGGATTATAACATGATTTATGGAATGTATAGAAATGAATGTTTTAAGTTTTAAATTTTCTAGTAATACTCCATAACTTTATTTTGGCGATGGATACGGGTTAGTGGTGTTACAATCTTGCCTAAAGCGATATATGTCTATAGGCCTTTAGCACGGTACTCGGCACTATTTTGTTTTCTTCCCATATGGAACGTTGCTCTATGTCTAGAGACTGTTACAAGTATCCAGTCGAATACTTGCTCATATCATTCAATTTCGATCTAATTAACCTAACCTTGTCAGTATTAGATTAATTTCATAAACATGCTACACATTCTTCTATGTCTAGGGATTATACGCATGCAATTCATAAATACCATTGAATGAAACAATAAATTAAAACTAATCTAGGCTTTAGCTATTAAAGGAAATAAAGGTTTCATCAAGCAATCCTAACCCTATAATTTTAACTCATGAGTTAGTAAATAACATCCAAATTCAAAATAACATTCAACATCATTTTCATCAATTAATATCCCAAAGAAACAAATAAAGAAGAAAAGGAAAAACTTAGGGAAGATAGCTTTCGCCTATCCAGCCCACAACTTTGGCGGCGCAATTTCTTGTGATTGCCTAAAAGGATTGCCTAAAGGGATTACCTTCTTCTTCTCCCTTTCCAACTCTACCTTATTCTCAATCGTTATCCTCTACCTTTGTCCAAGGATTTTTCCAATTTTCTTTCTAACTGTCTTTCTCTCCGCCTTTTTTCCTCTTTCTTGTTGGGTTTTATATACCTCTTCCTTTAGAGTAGGCCCATCATCCCATGATCCCATCATCTTTTTCCTCTTTTTAGGCTGATTTTTTTGGTACACATACAACAGGGCTAATAACGGTTAAATGTTAACTGGGTCGCTTCCTGCCATTGCCATGGCATTCGTGTTGGCAAATTGTCCAACATTTTGCCACGACATACCTTCACTCCTTTACTTATTTTCCTCATTCTGCACTAGCCACTTATTAAACAAATCCTTCCTGCAAGTAATTAGAAGTAAGATGTAATAACATTTAAGCACAGTCCAAGCCTTTTAATGCAGATTCCTAAAAAACACTAATGGAAAATGCTAAAATGCAACTAAACTTACCTAAATACATGAAATTAATCAAATCTAAATGCATAAAATATAACTCTTTTCAAGAGTTATCAGCGACCGGGTAGGGTATAGGGTGTTGCAGAACTACGATACGCCGTTCATTATTCTACCTCATTAATTCTGGCGGATACCACCACAGTTTCATCATTCTCTTATGCACCAATTATCATGCTCTTATTCTACTAAACCTTCCTTATTTGATTAACTGAGGAACCCTTTCATACTTTTCATAAGTTTTTGGTCACAACAATAATTTCTTAACAGCACATATCCTTAGAATCCACTTCTAACAATTCATGCCTTAATCCATGCTATTATTTCAAAAAAATATTTGTTGATTTTTACCTTGGGTGAAGACATATGTATTTGGCAAAAACTTTTGTTAAACTGGGTTCCTTCAAAATGACACTCAAACATGCTCTAATTCTATACCACATGTATTTATATTGATAAGACATTATTGAAATCATTTAATTGAATTCCACATCCATTCTACAAGAATACGTCTATTTAGAATACCCATTTTCCAGATTCCTTATGATTTCAGTAGAGATCATTAAATCCTAGATAATTGTGTCTTGACAGATTCCAAATAACTCTGATTCAACCATTAACCACAATATAGAAAAACTTTCAATGAGTGAGCCTTAGATCTTACACAATTACAAATATATATATACTTATCTAACCATTTCAAACCATCTAGGTGAATACCTTTATTATCTTGAAACTACACTGTTCTTTTCAATAACTTATTCGATTAATTTATAGATCTTACTTAACCCTTGACCTTAAGCCTAATAACAATTTACCTCAGCGATACTCATCACAAAACTATCTGACTTATTTGTATCTTATTAGAATTACAAGTATATAAACCTTACCAGACATTTATGACAGATCACACCATTCAGGCCAAACAGAACATACCATACAAGGTCATATACTTGTGGTCCATTAATAATGTTATTTCATATACTACCATGGGTTGAAACCACATGGTATTATGTATTTGTTCATGCATCATTGTCTGCCATTTCAATTCTCATGTATGACCGCATCCGGACGTACTAACGTCTAGAGTGTGAATATTGCAACTAAAAGATATGAAATCGAGGCGATATCTACAAGTATACGGGTTAGGTTGTAATATAGTTTTTACAACGAAGTAGGTGCGTAATCCAAATACTGTACCTAAGGGAGGCTAATTACTAGATTAATTCTAACTTAAACGTAAATAGATCTAATAAGTATTTTAAACAAATTATATTACGATAAAACATAAAAGAAAGATTTTTGGGTTTTTATAAATAAGGAAACATAAATAAAAAAAACCTAAATAAAAAGGACTTCGGAAAACTAATTTATAGACCTAATGAATTCTAAGCATGGGTGATTAGCTCACCTCGGTAATCATAACTAATTCCTATTTCGGGTTTTTACTCAATCAACTAGTCATTCCCGAGCAGGATCTCACGGTCTTCCACTCAACTAATGACTCGATAAGAACTACTTATCTCTCGACCTTAAAGTCCAGAATGGTTTGGGGCTGAGGTGTTCACAGATAGGCCATACCAATTTTGGGTTAATTCCCACCTAAATGACTTCCTAGGGTTGTCAAGCTTAGGGTTTAAGTTCTTCCTCTCACGAACAACTAATCCGCTAAGAAAACCCTCTATAGTAATCAATTAATCACACCTCCACTCACTAATCCCCCATAAGAGGATTAGTTCCTCATGGATCTCATAAATACAATGAACTTGATGATAAGGATAAACATAAATAAAAAATCAAGAGTAAAGTTTAAAGAACTGAAAAGAACTGAAAATAGAAAAGAACTGAAAATAAACCTAAGTCCTAAAAGAAAGGAAACTGAAAACTAAAAACTAAAATTACAAAGAAAACTTAAAGTATGAAAAGTTGTCCTTAAACAAGTGTTTTAAAAGCCTATTTATAGAGTTAAGGTTGTCATCGTCCTCAACCCTAGGTTATTTGACATTCTCATGTTTAATTTCCATTGTGCGGACCAAAATGCCCCTAACTCATAAGTGCTTCCCGTACAAGGTCAACGTCGAAACACCATATTCCCTATGTCACAACATTAAAGGTAGTATGCATAGTTCATGGGTAGTTTCAGAGGTGTGTCGCGACATCCCATGATTATGTCCCTATGTTGCGACTTCAAACTCCTCGTGTTCCAACACAACAACCAGTATTGAGTTTCAACTCCTTTAAATGGTCTCCTAAACACTCACTAAGTACGTTAGCTCACCTTTAGGCCTCATTCGGCCCCTAACTTCAATAAAAGACTCAAAATACATTTTTTATTGAATTTAAACTAAAATATAAAAACTTAACTAAAACATGATAAAAGTGTTTGTATTCAAGCTCCTCAAGTATGAAAACTAGTTTAATTTGCTACAGCAAATTACGGCAGGTCAATGTCGAAAGCTATGCCATAAATCATTTCTATCATATCAATTCATATTCTTTGCTGCCAGGGGACTCAAGCTGATAGACTTGCATCATCATGTATCGCGATTGGCCAAATCAATCATGAGTTTTCTGATGGCTACACCATGTTTGTTTTCTTGTGTAACACCTTTAATCCATATCCGTCGAAAAATTAGGGTTACGAGACATTACCGCACAAAACACAACTCAATATAAACGTTCAGTAGAATTCAAGAATTTAACATTTATGTTAAGCTTAGTCAAATATTAAGTAAGTATAATTATAATTTCTACTTTAACCTTTTATAACAAAACATAACATTTCAGTTCAGTTAAACCATAAGAAAAAATAAGCTATTTTCGTATGGCTATTAATTATATATATACAGTACATTAAAGTACGACTTCCAAAATTATTATCCAGCCTATACATGCCATAAGTTAAAATTTAAACATTTCAATACCGAGACAATAGATAGAGTGATGATCTTTGCTGACGATCCCCGAGTTTGCAGCTTAGTTTTTATCTATAAAACAAATGGACAAAAACAATCAAAGTAAGCTTTTATAGCTTAGTAAGTTTATAGCATATCTAAAATACATATAAAAGAATCATATAACTCCTTAAGTAAATTTATTAAGATCACAATTATCAAATATCATTACTTTCTACACATTGCTATCTTAAGCAATTTTGTTTATATTGAAAAGAATGTATATTTAACTAATACATATAAATGAACATATGTATATACATTGTATGCATATAATCAAGTTACAAACATAATCATTATTTGCATATACTGGTTGCTAGTATACTTATCATTTGCACTTCATCGAATGCATATCTATGATCTTTCAAATACATATAAACAAATGTTCATATACTTATCCATTACATATAACCAAAATCATATATATATATCCAATGCATATAATCACTTAATTTAACAGATTCACCGGCACTTAGCCTGCTAGGCTTATAGCCTGATTCAGATCACCGGCACTTAGCCTACAAGGTTTATAACCTGATTTAGATCACCGGCACTTAGCCTGCTAGGTTTATAACCTGATTCAGATCACCAGCACTTAGGCTGCTAGGCTTATAGCCTGATTCAGATCACTGGCACCTAGCCTGCTAGGCTTATAGCCTGATTCAGATCGCATAAGATATAATTCATTTTCGAGCTATATATGTATACAAAATTCCTGCACAAAGATTCTGTTTAAAATTTATAACTCATATTCTTTGATACACGTGGATATATAATAAACTCAATCATCAATTCTAACTTACTAATTCAATGATTCAACCGAATACATATATATTTATACTATAGATTTCTAAAATTACTATCATAATAATATTCAACTTATTTTATACTTGAATAATATACATTTAACATTCAAACATATTAATATAAACTAGGATAACAATTTCATACTTTTGATTCAATGCAAATCTTATACATATATATATACACATTCGACTTCATATGTACATATATAACTCCAAAACTAACTTCGACACAAGAAATTATACCTGTGCAGATATATATAAACATATTCGAATTTATAATATACATAAATAAATTCTTACTTAATTTCAAAACAAGATCTTATATATATACACATGTATACTTATTCGAATCTAACAAATATATATATATTTCTATACTTATTTTCGAAACAAGAACTTGTACATTTATACATTATATACATACGTATTTGAAATTAACACATATATATAAATATAATTTCATACTTATACTCCATATAATTATTTATTCATATATATATATGCTTATTCAATCCAACTTATACAAATATTTGATACACATATATATATCTTTATATATATCTATTCAAACATCATGTAAACATATGAAACAAACAACATTAACTAAATTCAAACTTTATTGACATATATACAAACCTATAGTTCCATACCTAAATTATTTACAAGGACATTGATGTATATATATTTGTATATTCATACTCATTCGAACCTAACATATATATATACATAATTTTCATACTTTTCATTCGATTTATATACTTTTAATTTTAATTCAACATAAATACATTTGATATTCATACATATAAACTGATTTAATAAAATTAAATAGCTAATAAACTTACCTCGGATATCAGCGGACACGATCGACTATTCAACTACTTTCGTTTTCCCCCGATCCAATTCCGTTTTCTTCGTTTCTTGATCTAAACATATTCAAATTTAACCTTTTTATTCATCAAAACATTCAATTAAATCCAAAAATACATAAATGGGAAAATTACCATTTTGCCCCTAACATTTTACACTTTTTACAATTTAGTCCTTTTTGCACAAAACACAAAATACACAAAATTTGCCCACACTAAGCTAGGGCCGAATGTTCCTTGTCTTCATACAAGTCCACACATTTCATTTATTTCACATTTTAGTCCCTCAAAAATTTATTTTCACAATTTAGCTCTAATTACTCAAATTCACTAAAAATTCAAAGACAAAACATGTTAATCTATCACATATCTTTCATTTTTCATCATCAACTATCACAACGTTCAAGCATTCATCAATGGTACATTTCAAAATCATCAACAATTCACAAAATTAAGACATGGGTTTTGAATTATTCAAAGCAACGATCTCAAAAGCGTAAAAATTATCAAAAACCGAGCTCCTTAAATCAAGCTTGAGTATGGCCGAACCTATGCTTGTGTTTTTCTCTTCTTTCTTTTCTCTAGTTTCGGCTAAACAAGGATGATAACAATTGAATTTTACTTTGTTTTTAATTAACATATATTAGTCTTTTATTTATTTACCTTATTAACCTTTAATAAATAATTTATATTTCATATAACATAAGGATATAGTTGTTCATAACCACCCACTATCATTTAAATGGTCTAATTGTCATTTAAGACCCCCATTTTTAAAAGACAACAATAATTAGGTATTTTTAGATTTAACCCCTAAATTTTCATTTTACGCAATTAAACCCTTTTTATCGAATTGAACCTTCAAACGATTAAATTTCTACACGAATTTTTTACTCCTATAATTTAACATATAATAGACACTAAAAATATTATTAAAATATTTTTCTGACTCAGATTTGTGGCCCCGAAACCACTATTCTGATTAGGGTCAAAACTGGGTTGTTACATCTTGTCAAAGGATGCCATGGGTCAAAACCACATGGTCTTTTGTTTTGTTCATGCTGTGACTTACCATTCTAGTTAGCAACAACTACCCTACCAGAGGCTCCACAAGGAGAACTTGATCATGGTATTCACTTACCCAAATTCATTCATATGCTAGATAATTTCTTACCTTTAGTTCTCGAACTATACTTAAATAAATATATTAATAACAGTCATTCATGACCTAACTTTATTCTTACAATCTCGTACATGTATCCTTCTTTCTATACTTTTCATGATTTTTTATTTGTGTTTCGATCATGTTCACATATATATTTTAATATGAATAGTATACATACAAGAGTCATAGTAGAGACTCACTTGGGAGACTCACTTACAGCAGCTTGAACGCCAGATCCAAACACCTGACTTGCAATCGGCAATAATCACTTCTCAAAGGACATAAAAACATCATCAAAACCCATACCAAACCCCTTTTTCCTTTAACCTTATTGTTCACCAAAGTTAACAGACTTACTCTTCGAGATTCCTTATACATAATTGAAATACTCACCCAAGATATGATGAAAACTTCTCCTTTATATTCAATCTTTAGTTCCAGCCTAAGGGCAACAAAATATAGATCGATTCCAAAGAAAGCCACAACATCATTTTCAAAAGGAATAAGAAGATGAAACGCCTTCCTCTCCAACCTATTTAACTAATATATTTATAGATAAGATCCATGTTCCCTTAATAAAACTTGACACATATCACACTTTTTCAAAATATTGAATGTCACACTCTTTCAAAAATATCTTCAATAGTGGTTTACAACTGTAAATTCATTTATAAATAAGAATCCAATAGGGACAATATTTGGTTACCCTAACCAGAGGGGCCTTAATTACCATACTTACAATGGAACTAGAATCGTTACTCTAATAACATGGAGTATTATGCCTTTGGCAAGTACTCCTTTCATTGTCATCTCTCCACTTGGTTGTTATCTCATCCAACCCATCATAATGATTTATCCTTAAACCACCATTGACTTAAACACTAATAGAAAAACCTATTCTATATGCAAAAGGACACTATCAGGCAGATACCACTTTGCCGAACAGGTTATTTCAAAACTGAATGTTACACCTTTAACCCATATCTATCGTCGAAATAGGGTTACAGAGTGTTACCGTACAAACGAAACATTAAAACATTAATTTCATGCGTCATTGCAAACATAATCTAACTATATTCAATCACATACGTAATATCCCTTAATCGAGCCCTCGAGGCTTTAAAAACTATTTGGGACTAAATTGGAAACAATCAAAAAGTATTAAAAAAGTTAGAAAATTTGACTGTATAGGTTACACAACCGTGTGGACAAGCCGTGTACCTAAAACAGCTGAAACGCACGCCCGTGTCTCAGGCCATGTAACAATCGAAATAGGGACACACGGCTGTGTCCCAGCCCGTGTCTTTACCTGTGTAACTCTCTAAGTTGGGTCACAATGCCAAGCCACACACCTGTGTGTTAGGCCGTGTAACTCTTGAAATAGCCACATAGGCCCGTGTGCCAGGCTGTGTAATAGCCTAACTTGCATGCATTACAACCTATAGGGGACACATGACCGTGTCACCTAGCCATGTGTCACGCACGGCTGAGTCACACACCCGTGTCTCAGGGCGTAAGGACATGAAATTGGCCAAAATCAAGCCATTTCTAACACCAACTCATGCAACCACCTAAAAGCATTTTGTGCACATAACCAAGGCATCATAACATGACCAAATCCAACATGAAATAACCAATTCAATAGTCCAAAATCATTCAACCAATATGCCATATAAGGCACCTCCAATGAAAACATACAAACTTACCTAAACATATGCATTTTACCACATTTCAATCATACACACATAATACAATATCATTTTCAAAACTTACCATATCATGACCATAATGAATTTAACTCATCACATACCCTTTTAGCCATTCAAATATGCATCAAATCATTTCCACATTAACACCTACTAATAAGTCCCCAAAAATGCCAAAAGTATACCAACCAAAACAACTTATACATGCCAAACTTATCATCTCACTTTCAACTAATTAACATAACAAGTCCACCTAGACATGCCATTATAACCTTAGACGAAACATCTAAAAACTACCAAAATTTATGTTAGATAAAGTGATAGATCTCCGACGAGCTTTCAAACCAATCGGGCTTCTAATTAACTATAATCCAACCACAAGCTTGACACAAGCCTAAGCACCATCAACAACACATGTTAGTGCATTTAAACATAATTCACTTGAACTACCATGGGCTAAACTATTTGCACATGAATATAATTCATTTGCTTTCATCACTTTCATAAACATAAGTATACTTTCATTAAAGCCTACCATTTCAATCCTTTTCATAATTACATGATATAGTTCATTTGAAAACTTACCATTCCTTTCCTTTTTATGCTTCTTGAACCATTTAGAATATCATCGAATATTGAGTAAAGCTCACATGAACTGTGCTAAACATATAATCGTAACATTTCCTTTACATCGTCGTTAACACGAGCTGTGAAATAGGCCTACTTATACGAGATGTGGGTCAAAATGTAAGCTACACGATGCTGCTCACACAAGCAATGGAGTATCCACAATATATGCAGGACCTCAGCCATCAGTAGGACATTCAAGACCAGCACCCAAAACATGAAAACTCTAATGACATGTCATCTGTATCCTACGAATTCCTACGGTTCAACCGAGACTCGATAATTTTCACGACATCGTTGGATATGTATCATTCAATTACATAAAAACTAACATATTAACATATAGTTGAAATTAGTATTAAAAATGATACTTATTCATACAAACTTAACTCGACGATTTGAGCGTAAAAACGAAGTCGATTAATCTAAGGCTTTAGTTTTTCCCAATCTAAATCCGTATGAGGTCTATCTTGATCTAAATAGAAAATTTCAATCTATTTAATACTTCTATTATTCAATTCAGTCCATATTTCATATTTTCACAAAAATTACTATTTTACCCCTAACATTTTAATTTTTTCACAATTTGGACCTTAAGCTCATAAATTGAAATCTAAGCATTTTAATCCTCTTTTCATGCTAGACGAATTCTTTAGGGACCCAAATCAATCCATAGAAACCACCATTTCACAAATTTACTATGAAATTTTATCATTTTTACAAATAAGTCCCTAAATGTCATTTTCATCAAAAATCACTTTATAAAACTTGTTTATTTATGAACAAAGACTCATAATCTTTTCATTAAAAATCAAGAGCAAGAAAATTCATGGAAAACCCATAAATATTTAAAATTTTTGCAAATTGATCCCCGGGCTAACTAGGTTAAGCTAAAACGACCTCGAAAATATAGAATCATTAAAAATAAGCTCAAAATCACTTACATGCAAGCACTTGAAATTGCTGAACCAATAAATCGTAGCTATGGCTTTTCTCCCTTCTAGTTTCAGAGGAAAAATAACATGAAGAAGATGATACATCTTTTCTTTCCTTTAATTTTAAGTTTATTTGTTAATTTGTTATTTTAACCTTATCTTTTAAATTAAAAATCACCTAATTAGTATCCATAAAAGTCCACTAACTATTTGAATGGTCTAATTACCATCTAAGTCCTCTCACTTTAAACTGTCACAGTCATTTGACCCTTTTTACTAATAGAACTCCACTTTTCACTTTTTACAATTTAGTCCTTTGCAAATAATTAAGCATGCAAACATCCAAATTTCTTAAGGAAATTTTAATACAAGCCTTCTAACATCCTGTAAACATTAAAATAATAAAATAATAATTTACTCATCAGATATGTAGTCCCAAAACCACTATTTCGATTTTATTGAAAATAGGTTGTTACACTACATACCAACCTTGAACCCGCCAAAACTGGGATGTTACATTTCGAGTCATTCTACGGTGTTATAAGGAGATCTGCATATCCAACGAGACAAAATTCTGATAAGTGAGGGCGAGAACATATCTTATGTTCCTCAACCCTTCTGATAAGACAAGTTTGTGAGCGTGTTTCACACTAAATAAGATTTGTTTTTCGAACAAGAACAAGCTAATTTTTTAATATTATTTTCAATAACGCATGCAAAACTGTTTTACAAACTCATGTTTTCTGACAGGATTTGTGAATTAGGTCTTGCAACCTTACCTATAAACCTAGCACGAGAAATAGTTGTAAGACTAAGTCTTCTTTCTATTTTAACCTCTTTTTTAAAGCATACCTTGTTGATTCCTGATTGTTCACTGAGTTCGCAATAAACTCACCCACTCCTCTCTTACTTCGCAAGTAAGTAGGTCGCGGATAGTAGTGGTGTGGTAGATGACTTGGAAAGGCTCACACTTGACTAGATATTGGCGAACCTGGGAAAATAGGCAATGGGGTTTATTTGTTAGGGTTTTATACTTATTATGCTTTGGTTCTATCATTCAAATAATTTTGTTAAGGTTTTAGTTATATTGTATTGTGAAATGTGACTTAGAATATTTTATTATCTTTTGTTATGAGTAAAATCAATGTTTTTCACGCATAAGTGTTATGTTGATTTACTATTAACATATGCGAGTCAGATTTATTGCTAAGTATATTTCTGTGGCCCCTATATGTTTGCAATTCCAAAATTACATGCGTACCCTACATCCACATTTTGGCAACCGGGAACATAATTTTTTGATTGAATGATAATGGGATATTGGTGCTCAGTTGGAATTTCCAAACACCTCTCCCCTCGGTTAAATAGGTAAAAATATCGTCCATATCTATGTCTTTAAAATAATCAATGTCGTTAGAGGCATAGTATGGAGCATTATAAGAATTACAAATTTCACGGGGAGTGCACATGACCTTTTCGCCTCGGACAGTCACATGAGTGTACACGTCGTGTTGTGATTTATTCTTTTCTCACTTTTTTAGTGAGGCATAAAATTCATACACCACTTAGTCGATCGCTGAATCTTTCGGTGTGAGGTAGAAATCAGTCCATTGGTTTGCATGAATTAAATCTCAAATCTCATCGTTCAAGTTGAACGACGGGTCAAACCCGCGTTCTTGAATAAATATTTTGCCTTGGAGTTCCAAGAAGTATTTCTCGACTTCTTGACTCCGAAATCGGGTAGAATTGATTTCTCTCAATTTGGTCAGTTGCGAGGTACGACAAACTTTTCTCGGGGCCATTTTTAAATGTAGTATATGTAAAAATAATTTATATACAACTAATATGATGAAATAAAAATAAAATAAAATAAAAATTAAGAATGTTTCACTATTGTGTTATGCAAAGAGGTGGTTGAAATAAAGACGGGAGCTCATGAAATACTACGAATTGAAGGGAAGTGGCTGGCTGCTATTATAAGGGCTTAGGGGGAGTTTAGAATGTGTTTAGAGTGTAAAATTAGGGTTCAAAATCGATTAGCATATATATATAGGGTCATACAGGTTGTACAAAAATATGAGTCAAAAATTACAGGCCCGACGGTGTCGGGACACCGTACTTTGAATACTCCAAGTTTTGGGTTCGAAGTTTCGTGTCGCAACATAGATACAAGGTGTCACGACACGAGCTCAAATTTTCAAATTAACTTTTTTTCGAAATGTCATGTCGCGATATTGAGGTTTAGTTTCGCAACACTGAATGGAATTTGAAAAGATTTTAGGTTTGAAGTGCAGTGTCGCGACACGGGGATGTGGTGTCGCAACACTGCCATAATTTTCAAAATCCTAGGAGCTTCGAAGTTTAGTGTCACAACACCGAGGTTCGGTGTCACAACACTGCCCTTCTTTTCTCCATTTTCGAGTTTTAGGGCATGTTGGTCCCTCTATTTTACTCCTAATTTTGAATAGGTCCCTAATAGGCTCCCTCTAGCTGCCTAAGGCCTTAATCCAATTATAATAAAAACTTTCTAACCTAATTAAAATCCAAAATAAAAATCCCAAAGTTCAAATGTACAAGATTTTACAACAATTTTTGAAAGTTCCATGAAAAATCTAAGTGTGGCTACCGAACTCATTTGGTAGCCTTTACGTTCCATGCATAGTCATTTTCCTCTTTTGGCGATTGTCTTGGTTCGTCCAAAAATCAACTTTCTTTTCGGGGTCTTTCCACTTGTCGCATTCTCACAACCCTTTGGTACCTACACACATAAAACTAGAACATACCTTCGACCAAGGTTGTTAGGGTTGCTAAAAGAAATTATGTAACAATCCTCCCCTATTTTATTTTCATATTCCGTATTTTAGGAATCATGGCCACATTTGAATACTTCTATCTTACCATCAATCTTCATTATTAGTTTATTCTTTTCAAGATCAATGGTTGATTTAGACATAGCCAAAAATGGTCGACCCAATAGAATAGGAATTTCTTAGTCCTCCTCGAAGTCAAGGAAAACAAAATCGATGGGATAATAAAACCCCTAAATTTAACCAATACGTCTTCAAGTACACCTTTGGGATGAATGAGAGACCTATCAGCTAATTACAGTGTAATTGTTGTATTTTTTAGCTCCCCTAATCCAAGTTTTAAGCATGTGGATAAGGGTATCAAATTTATGATGGTCCCTAAGTCACAAAGGGCCTTGCTAAAATGTTTATTCCTTATCTCTATGGGAATTGTAAAACTTCCTTGATCTTTTAGCTTCGGGGGAATTTTTCAGGCAATTATGGAACTATAAGAGGTGTCAGTTTTAATTTGCTCACCTTTCTTTAGTGTCTTGCGCCTAGACATAATTTCCTTTCAGAACTTAGCGTACTTAGGAATCTTATCAATAAGCTCTAGTAGTGGAAAATTTACATTAAGGGATTTAAAAAGATTTAGAAAACTTACGAATTCCTCCTCATCTTTTTGTTGCTTGTCATCCAACCTTGATGGAAACGGTATGTTCCTTGGCACTAGTTTCGAGCATTAAGTATTTTCTGGCTCAGCTACTAGTTTAGATCTTTCTCTCGTGTAGACTTTCGTTTCAAGCTTATTAAGGTTTTGGTCTCTCATCTTGACCTCATTTTCCTCCTTATTAGCGAGCTTCTCAGAGTTTCCTAAAGTTTTACCCGTAAACAGTGATATTGCATTTACAAGCTCTTTTCCATCCCTTCGGGGATTATTCTCGATATTAATAGGGATATATGTGTCCATTTGCCTCCATATCTCATTCAAAATGCTCACAATATTGCGCATCTCTTCTTTTAATTCGGCTACATCGATAAAAGTTTGTGCGCATTTGGTCCTTACGTGTTGAATGTCAGACCTCATGAGTTACATCTTGTTTTCAATTCGATCCAAGCATTGACCACAACTAATATGGTCATTACCCATGGATCTCTCTTGAAAACTTTGCAATTGTGGTGGTTAATATTGAGGGTTTTATCGATTTGGAGCTAGGTTTTCACTACCTTTATTACCTCCCCACTTTATATTCGGATGATCCTTCCAACCAGGGTTATAAGTGTTTGAATAGGGATTTCTACCCTTATTACCCAATTAATTCACTTCCTTCAGTTGGGTCTCTAAGGCATCATTCATTGATGGCTTAACAGTGGTCTTTAGACGATGTAATTTTTCCAAAATTTATTGATACTTGTCATCTTCCTTAACCACCTTAGTCGTTAACGGCTTCTAACTATATGAAAAATGCTCGTTCAGCCACATGTATGAGTTCATAGCCATGTCCTCAATCAATTAACAGGCTTTCTCATAGGTGTTTTCATTAAGAATCTGATCGATACACCATCTAATTCGGCTATTAAACTCCCATCTAATCCATTATAAATTATTTGCAATTGCAACCAATCTTGCATATTATGATGTGAGCATTTCCTAAGCAACAGCATGAAGCTTTCCCATGCCTTAATTGGATGGTTCGGCTAATAGGAACATTTTTATGTAAGAATTTCCAAGCTAAGTCGACCCATGTCGTGATAGAACCCTACTCTTAGGAATTGAGCCATTCATAGGCATTGTCACAAAGTGAGAACAAAAACAACTAGAGACTGATCGCTTCATCGGTCACTCCATTATATTTAAATAAGTCACACAACTATTTTGTATCTCATTTGGATGGTGGTCGTCTTAATCTTGAAATTATTTGCATTAATTGTTGGCCTCTCGATACTACCTCAGACAGCGTTTAAAATAGGTAGCGCATGCGATGTCCGCTCTTGTCGAGGTTGAGCCATTAGTGGCTCTCTTTGGAACTATGTTGCTAGTTCGTTGTGTTCTTCGAACAGTGGGTCTCCTCGCGGCAAGTCAGCCACTACAAGTGGATTATTTTGCATTTTCTAATGGGTTTACCTAAATATTCTCTCTGATTTAGGATTTGGCTCGATTGGAATGGTTCCACTTCAAGTCATACACTGAAATAAAAAATAATTTAAACTAAAATTAATAACTAAAAAATAACAGAAAATAAAATATGCATCTATGATTCTAAATATTCCTATTTATCCTATTAAAATGCAAAAAATTAAAATTTAATTCTAATTTTCAAAACTCTTCGTAACGGTGCCAACAACTTAATCGCTGCCAGATGTGCAAACATTTGGACTGGAAATACTACAACAAATAAATATCTAATTAAACAACAGTGTCTGCAAGTATACGGGTCAAATTGTAATATAGTAAATAATGTTTCAAAGAAACACTCAGGGAAGCATTCTGAGGATCGTACCTAAGGTAGATTGAATTAATCTTAAATTAACTTTCTACACTACCAGAGTTAAATAGTACTAATTTAAAATTATATTACAAAAATCAAATTAAAATCAATTACTTAAATTAACCTAAAATTATTTAAACTAAAAATCAACCAATTAACAATCGAAATAAATCTAATAAAAATAAGCAAGGGATTAACTCACTTCAATGTTCCTAATTAACTTCAAAACTCGAGTTTTATCGAGTTAGCTATTAATTAACTAGTTATTACCTATCGGCCTCTAACTAATTAACTAATTAACCAATACACGCTTAGCTTTCGGCCTCACCTTATTGACCGAGATAAATTATGATTTACTTGGTAAACTTATCTCTCAATCTCATTTATCCTAAATTACTTCCTAGGGGCGTCACTTTCTAAGCTTTAATCGCACATAATTAAATCACTAACCCAGATTTAAACCCTGATTCATTCATTAATTAGTTACAGATCCATTCGTTAATCTCCCCAAGAAAATTAGCTACTCATGAATCTAAATGCAATAATCCCTAAATTCATATTTGACATACAAAACAATAAGTTAAACCAAAGTAAGGAATAAGAAAATAAATCCATTTCGATGTTGATTTGTGCTCAGAAGTGAAATCTCCTTTAACAGTCACTTCGATTGCAATTGGAATCCACAAAGAAATAAAGAAAAATTATTAAATTAAAAGCTTGGACCCAAAATCGAATCCAAGTTAAATAAGAACAAAAAGTACTTAAAGGACTAAATTGAAATAAACTAAAAACTAAACTAAAACCCTAAAACGAACTAAGTGGCTCACTCGGCCAAGCCTCCTAAAATGATGTTAAACATCTTACTTATAAATTTTATGATCTGAGCTAATTAGGGTTACTAAAAAATCTAATTAGGTTACATTGTGTGGACAAAAATACTCAAGCTTAATTTTCCTAATCGTTTCCCGATGTCGCGACACCACAGGACCAGTGTTGCAACACTACCTTTAAATTTTGGATACTAGGCTTCCAAGTTCGATGTTGCGACACCACTCTTCGGTGTCGCAACGCTGCAGTCGTCATTCGTCTTCTAAGCCTGAAAGTAGCGTCCTACACACTAGATAAAGTCGTTAGATCATCCCTAGGCCCGTAATGGCCCAATAGGTCATTATATAACTCAAAATTGCATATAAACACTTATTTTGCATAATTTAAACATATGGTACTAAAAAATGAAATAAAAACATATCAAAAAATTAGAAAACAATGTCGTTAAGTGCTGAAAAGACCTTAATTTGCCACAATGAATTGTGGCAAATCAGATGCCCAAAACAAATCATCTCCCAAATTGGACTTGATAGACGACATATTAGTATTTCAATTAGTTTACTCATTTTTTATTAGACTAAGGACATGTTTAGGTTCATCTACTGATACAAGTTGCCTTTCTATATTACGATCCAACATGTAATACCGCTTAGTATTAATTAAACATTAGATAACTAGTGAGCTAATATTTACTTCCATTTTGGTTTTCGTGCAAAAACCATTGAGGACAATATACAAAAAATATTAATGCAACTCATGGATAATTTTGTTAAACCAATTTTTTCAAAAAAAAATACAAGTATACAAACGAATATACTACACTTAGGGCACCAAATTCAACAAGAGTCGATGTAGGCATTGTCTTCGTCACGTTAGAAGAAGATGTACTGCCTTATGCATTCAATCTTAGTCAAAATTTCTCCAAAAATATGGCAAAGTATCAAGTGCTCATCATTGGATTGGAAAAGGCAATGGATATGAAAACCACATAGCTCAAGGTGTTTGGAGATTTAAATTTGGCCATCAACCAACTCCTTTCACTTTATGAAGTCAAAAAGTCGAAATTACACCCATATGTCAACTATGCAAAGAAACTTCTGGAGTGATTTGATAATGTAAGCTCGGAGCATATGTCAAGGAAAAAGAATAAACAAGTAGATTCCTTTGCCAGCCTTGCATTAGCTCTTGCACTTCTAAATCTAGAAGTAAAAGTTCCTCTATGCAAGTGATGGGTTTTACCACCAATTCTATCCACTAAATATGAAGATAGTGAATTAAATGTTGTCTCAATCCTTGAAGTTGAAAAGGAATATTGGACGCAATCATTGATTGTCTACTTAAAGCATGAGAAGCTACCAAGCGATTTGAGACACAAAATGGAGGTGAAACGTCAAGCTCCTCGATTTATTTATTTCAAAGGTATACTCTATCAAAGCTCATTTGATGGAGTCTTTCTTTGATGCTTAGGAGAAACAAGGTATTACAAGCCTTACACGAAGATAACTGTGGAGTATGTGCAGGATATCAGTCAGGGCCTATGCTATATTTTCAAATCAAAAGGATGGGGTACTATTGGCAGGAAATGGTAAAGGACTACATGACTATAATAAAAGATGTCAATATTGTCAGTTTCATGCTAACTTCACCCATCAGCCTCTTGAGCCATTACATCCAACAATCATATCTTGGCCATTTGGCTTAAGGTCTTGACTCAGTGGGGTCATTGTTGAAAAGTTTGATAGGTTACATGTATATATTGGCTAGAACAAATTACTTTTCAAAAATGGGCAGAGGCATCACCTTATTGAGAAGTGAATAAATAAATCATGGCAAACTTCATCAAAACAAACATAATTCATCGGTATAGTGTTCCATGATGCCTTATTACTAATACTGGGAAGCAATTCAACATGAGCAAGTTGTGTGTTCAATTTGACTTCAAGCAATTTCACTCTTTGATGTACCATACTCTAGAAAATGGTCTGACACAATCTTTCAACAAGAATTTGTGCAATCTTTTCAAGAAAATTGTGAATTAATCGAATAAATACTGGCATGAATGAATGGGAGAAGCTTTATGGGCATATCAAACTACATATCACACATTGACTCAAGAAACTCCATATGCACTTGTTTACGGTGTTGAAGTTGTCCTACCACTTGAGTGATAGATCCTATCATTGAGAATTGAAATCCAAGGTCTTTCCAATGAAGGCAATGTGTGCCTACATTTGGAAGAATTGGAGGCACTAGACGAGAAAAAATTAGAAGCACAACAATGTTTGGAATACTACCAAGCTCAGTTGTCCAAGGTATTTAACAAGAAAGTAAAGCCATGTTATTTTCAAGTTGGGGAGCTAGTTCTTCTTGTGAGAAGACCCATAAACACCTCACATCGTACGAGCAACAAGTTTGTGTCAAAGTAGGATGGGCCATACATCATTCGTGAAGTTTACACTAATGGTGCATATAAAATCGTTGATCAGGATGGCGTCAAAGTTGGACAAATCAATAGGAAATTCCTAAAATGCTACTATGCTTGAAGGTTTTCGCTCTTGAGCATGAGTTTAAATTGCACAAAAAAAGCTCGTGAAGCTAAAAAAATCCTTCTTTAGATGGCTTAGGCAAAAGTCAGAGTGAAAAAAAAAGAATAAAATACTTGGTTAAGATGAAAATCCTTCTTTGGATGACTCAAGAAAAAATTAGGACGCAAAAAAAAAGTGAACTATGCTATGACTTGATCCTTCAAAATTGAGGGTACATAGGCAGCTTGGTTTTATTACCAAGTTCAATTGAACCAAAAAAACTTTACTTGAAAGATTATTTTTCATATCATAATATATTCATGTAAAGTATTTTTTTTTACAAGTTAAGTTTTTTAGGAGATGTAGTTGGTAATTGATATGACACACTCATATAACACTTCCAAGATGACATATGGAAAAAAATTAGTCATTTCAAACTTGAAAATGAAGTACAATTCAATAAAGTTCTCTAAAGAAGATTTCTGAACACATTGAAAGAACAAAAAGTCTTGATCTAAAAGCTTTCAACTTTCTTTGGAGTTTCTAACATGTTTCACAACAATTTAAGGTTGTCAACTTTATATCATTCTAGTCTGATTGCAAGTTGTGTGGATTCCACTTCCAAACTTACATTGCTTTACTGTTTTGGCCATATCTTGAGCTATAGGACTCCATTTCTAGCCCATAATATATTGTTTCAAAAGGAATTGAAAGCTCTAACTCGACTTATTTCATATATTAGAACTAAAAAAATGTCAGGAAGGTGCTTGAAAATGACCTAAAAGTTAGTGTCACAAATATGCTAAAAGAGACGCGAGGATCACAATGTTCCAATCGATGGGAAAGTGTAGCACCCCAAATCTATCCCCCGTAAAGGGTCTAGAATTGGCACGTTACTACCAAAAGAAAATCTCTTCTTTTCGAAAGTGCATTAGGTGGAGACTCGAGTTTCATTTGTTCAACTAGATATGCATAAAGTATTAATATTAAACATTTATAATTAGTGGGCCAAAATATTTTGGATTATGAAATTTTTCCAAAAACAAATAAAGGACACTATGATTGGGCACTTATGAGAGTTTAGTTACAAAATAACAGTTTTGAAAAAGAGTAAATCAATGAACTCGTCCCCCTTCATGTCTGTCATGCAAAGTACTAAACATCATAATTCTTACAACAAAAAGTATCTTCTAGCGAAATCCTTTAAGTCTTCCTCCTTGGGTGATCTAGAGAAGGAAAGATAAACAGGGTAAATTCATAGAACTTAGTGTGTTCCAGGGCGAACTCTCAGATAACTATGTGTTAGGCAAATGAATAGACCCTTACTCCTTAGTGGTAAACACAATTCGCGCATTGGTAAAGGCTAAACTTGCATAGATTCATAACAGACTAAGCTTTTTAGCACATACATTACGCCCATACATTCATGCAGACAACCTTCTTTTTGTTAGCTAAACCTGGATCCGTGTTCAAAGATTAATCATTTCTTTCATTTCCTTTGTCATGCTAGTCAATTTGGTTTGCAATGTGCCTACCTTACAAGAGGCTACATAACCATTATTCATTTATCGTGATCTGTCAATTCAATGCACTCTACATCGAAGGCAATGCAATGAATTCATTATAGAGTCATGTTTCATGTACTACAATCTGCTAGTTCAATGGATATTTTATCGAAGGCAACGCTATGAATTCATTTCTTTATTTTGACCATATGTTTTTTTTCAAATTGAAAGGGGTAAAAGTAAGGTTCTTCATCACTTTCACAAACATGCAAAACTGACTTTTCACCGAACATGTGAGCTTACCTTGAACCAAACATGGACAGAAGCACGACACATACACATGGGGTATAAAGGAACTCACCAGAAAATACAACAAGGCTTAAATCGTAGGTCCATTAGCTTTGTCTCGAGAGCTCTTGGGAGTCTTTTGACTCATCGAATTACATCCTTCAGAAAGGCTAAGCAAGTTTTCAAGGATACTAAATTAACAAACCCAAAACCTAGAAGTTTCCTTCTAACTAATCCTAGAGCATGAAACTTTAAGACCCTTTTAATAACCATGATAATAGCTTAAGGTTCGTCGATTCTTACTAGGTATCAAACGTTACTGGAGTTTGTTGAATACAGCGAACCCAAAACCTTCAAGCTATTCTTAGTTCTAGATTTTTCTTGGGTGTTACAATGAGAATCCAAAGAGAGAAAATAAATTTTGCCAAAGAAAACACAAAGCTTGGTCAGGAAGCCAATACTGGCTTTATACGGGCATGCAAAGGGGAACTTAGTGGGCAAGTTTATTCTCCCCACCACCCTCCTTCGACAACCATGACTAGTAACTTTCTCTTTATTATTAAATGTTTGTACCCTCAATATCAAATATCTCGTATCATTCTAACTAACCCTCTCTAGGCCAACTATCTAGTTCAACCAAAATAATAAGACTAACCATACTAAGAAATAAGCACTAGTTGTATATCAGCTGGGGTGGCATGTACCTTATAAAGGAGCTTCGCCAACCACCAGGCTCGCCTTAACATAGACTTCGCCCGAGGTTGTACTCATAGTCCTCAAACACTCAATGAGTTCTTAACATTTTATTTGCTTAGAGTTTAGTCTATAAGCCTATTTCTATAAACAGTACTCAAATACCCTAGACTATGTTGGGTGGGATGTTACAATAAGGCACTCCAAGCTCAATTTCTCATCCTCTAGATGCATCAAACTTGGGGTGAATCTTATTTGGTTGCCACAATGAATAAATGAGTTGTCTTTAGCCACCTCAGAGCCCCAAAATCTAAACGGATCATCTTCACTACAAATGAGATATTTGCATTACCCTGACACTACTAAGTTTGAAACAAACCTTCCTTATCATGTTAAGGTTGCAAATCATTCTCCACCTCATTGCTTTTAAGTCTAGAATGGATCTTTTTTGGAAGATGTTCTGTCTCTTGTCAAATTAAATTTGCAAAGTTCAAAATGGGCCTTCCTCTTGTCATGTTGAAGTTGTAAAGGCTCTTCTCACCATGTTGGTGGTGCAAAGTTTGAAATAAGTCCTCTTATCATGTTAAGAATGCAAAAATTCTTCTTGCCATGTTGATGGTGCAAAGTTTTAAATGGGCCCTCCTCATACCATGTTGAAGTTACAAGGGTTCTTTTCATTGTAATGATGTTGCAAAATTCAGAATGGATCCTCCCCTCGTCGTGTTGAGGGTTCAAAAATTTTTCCCACTTGTTGAGCCATTCTCATGCCATGTTGAAGTTGTAAGGGTTCTTCCCGCTATATTGATGTTGCAAAATTCAAAATGGGTTCTCCCCTTGCCATGTTAAAGTTTCTCGCCATGTTGAAGGTACAAAACTTCTTCCCATTGTATTGATGATACAAAGTTCAGAATGGGCTCTCCTCTCACAATGTTGAAGTTGCAAAGGTGCTTACCACCATGTTGATGTTGCAAAGTTTGAAATGGGTCATCTTCTCACCATGTTGAAGTTACAAAAGCTTTCCTTGCCATTCATAACGAGTCCACCTTGGTCATCACAAATGTCACCCACCTCACCACATTGGTGTTGAAAAAGAAAATCAAAATTGATTTTTGCCTCGCCGCAACATCATATGCCTTAGCCATCGCCAAAGTCTTGGTGGAATGATATAACACATATTCGATCGACTTATAATATTTGTTGAAGTCTCAAATTTTTTTTTAAAGTCAACTCTTGCTCCCATCTTAACGATAGACTTTTGAATTCGATGGTTGATCAATGCTCGAGCATTATATGCCTTGGCCATCGCCAAAGTTTTGATGGAACGATATAGCACATCTTTAGCCCATGCTCAATATTTGTCATTGTCTCAAAAATATTGAAGTCAACTTGCTCTCCCTTCCTAGCTGTACACCTTCGACTTAAATGATTAGTTATAGATAAAAATACTTTTTGTGGTCTTTGAAATACATCATGATGAGCTTAAAAACACAAACAAGCCATGGTAGAAAAAAAGTATTGTATGAACAAGTGCAAAGTGATCATTCTCGATGCAAAATCATAAAGCAAACCAAAGTTCTGAGAGAATGTCAGCTTCAAAAACTTAAGTACTATTCCCCTCTTTTGCTTGCTTCATTAACACAATCAACTCCAATATGAGATTTGTTGCATCGTTGATACGAGTCACAAAAGCCTTAGATGCGTACACAAAAAAAGGAGAAAATCAAGATTCACTTTCTTGTTTTCAAGAAAATCAAGAAACTGAATCTTGGCCCAATTTTGCTGTTTGTAGCAATTTCAAGAATCAAGAAAATCAAGATTTCAAATCTTGGAAATCTTGGTCCAAGAAATCGAATCTTGCAGCCAAAGCGCATTGGATCTCCGTTACGAGCATCAACGAGCCAATTTCGGTAGGAGATGGACTACAAGCCCAAGTTCTTGAAGGCAAAGCCCAATATGAGGATTCCAAGCCCAACCAAGAAGTCAAACCATACTTAGTTGAAAATCAGGCCAAATTGTTAAAGTGGCCCAGTTTGTAAAAATTTTAATTGTTTAATTAAATTTTTAGACTTTAGGAGTATTATATGTAAAAATTTGGCCCAAGCAGCCCATTAGAATGCCTTGGCCGAATTTCCCTCTTAAATTTGTTAATTAGGTTTTTTTTAAGTTTTCCTAATGAGATTAGGAAATAGTTATAAGGCCTATTTATAGGCATGGCTAGCCACCCTTGTTACACACACATTACATTACATTAAAAATTTCAGATTTTTCTGAGTAGAAATTCTCTTTGAGTTTTCTCCAAGAATTCTCTCTTGAGTTTTCTTTAGAAGTAGTTTTAACAATCTTTTTTATTGTGGGAGCCATATTGAGCCTTCTTCTTGCCATTGTTCTTCATTGGAAGGGAGATTAGAGTCGTTTGAAGGGACTTGTGAAATCTTTATCAATTTCAAGGCTTCTTAGGACTTTATCTTTATTTTCTTGATGTTCAATCTCTTTTAAATTTCTGCTTGTGTCGATTTTTATTAGCTAATTTGTTTGCTGTTCTTGCTGCGTTTCAGCCTTTCTAAAACTCCAAGATCTGATTCGGCACTTCCTTGGATTATGTTTATAATAAATAAAACTTGGTGGGCCATAAAAGTTGAAAGGATATGTTATAATTCACCTTAATAAAGTGTTTAAATGTATGCTATTTTTGACATGCACGGTGTTTGAAATGCATAGTTATAGCCCAACAGCCCATTTGATAAAAGGTTGTAATTTTATAAATACGGCCTGCGTGTCGTGCCTTACTACTATGCTCTTGTATTTCTCTTCTCATCTTACTCCCTCGTATGTAAAACGAGTTTCTACATATTGTAATTTGCAAGAGTTGCTGTGGGCTAGTCGAGAAGGAAGATGGGCCATCCAGTGTAGAATGATAGCTTGACAAACGGCTTACACCTTTAGGTTTCCTTTTGGTTCTCCCATTGACTTGGGTTGCGCCACCTTAGTTTATGGGCTATAACTATTGCATTTATTTATTGCTTTATTCATATATGAGATGCTATGGATGTCTAAAGCATGCCAAATTTTAAACATGTTAAAATTTGATAATATTGAATCACATTAATTGATGAGATAATTAAATGGCTAAATGGACTAAAGTAAACCATAATTGGTGAGATGGACTGATCTTAATAAAATCCCTCTATTAAAATATTAAGTCAACATAGCCTTCCAATTTTGCCCTCGTTAAGGCCTCGATCAATACTGTGTAGGTTCTGCTAAAGCGAAGTACTAGTATTTATCTTGGTTAAACACGAAGAATAAACAAGTGATATTTGCTGGTTAAAATTGGTTAATGACTTAACTAGGTTATTCTAATAGGATTAGAAACCTAGAGGCGAGTAATTCGGATAAATCATAAGATGATTAGAACAAGAGTTGTTCACCAAACTTTAGGAGTTACATATGATGTAATTAGCAAAGTGTTGCTTACCTAGATAACCATAATCTTGAGAGTAAAGCCAAAGCTGACTTAAGAGGAGGTGAAATATGGATCCTTAACCCACTTGAAATACTTTTCGAGAAAGTTTTTTCGAAACTAATCTATGAGGGTATTAGTTTTGTAATAAAATAGTGGGAACATCATTTAATTAAGTCCTTTTAATGACTGATATAAATTTGATAAATTTTCACACGCATAATTTCATTGCTGTAGATATATTATGGCTGCAAACACAAATACACTATCATTGCGATCGGTCCTTGAGAAGGACAAGTTGAATGGTTTAAATTTTCTTGACTGGTTCTGTAACTTGAGAATTGTCCTCAAACAAGAACGGAAATTATATGTTATTGAACAACCAGTTCCTAACGAACCACCCGCTAATGCCTCGAGGGCTGATAGAGATGCTTACAAGAAGCATCTCGATGACATGGTAGACGTTGGATGTCTTATGCTTGCCACTATGAATCCTGAGCTTCAGAAGCAACATGAGGACATGGTTGCTTATGAAATGATTGAGCACCTGAAAGAACTTTATTAGGGGCAAGCACGGTAAGAGAGGTTCGATATCTCTAAGGCCCTATTCCAATGTAAGCTCACTGAAGGAAGTCCAGTAGGACCTCATGCCCTTAAGATGATTGGCTATATTGAAAGCCTGTCTAAGCTTGGGTTTCCATTGAGCCAAGAGTTGGCCACTGATGTTATTCTGCAATCGTTGCCAGATAGCTACAGCCAGTTTGTCCTCAATTTCAATATGAATGAAATTGATAAGACTCTGCCACAGTTGCTCAGTATGTTACGAACTGCTGAAGGCAACATGAAAAAGGTTGGACCCAAGCCTATACTGATGGTCCGTAATAATAAGGGCAAGGGAAAGGCCAAAGTTCAGACAAACCCCAAGGGCAAAGGTAGGCCTAAGCCTGGAAAAGTAAAGGCTGCATTGAAACCTAAAGGAGGGGTGGCTAAGGAAGGAAACTGTTTTCATTGTGGTGTGACTGGACATTGGAAGCGAAACTACCCTATCTATCTTGAGGAAGTAAAGAAGGCCAAAATAAGCGGAACGTCTGCTTCAAGTATTTATGTTATTGATATTAATTTATCAACTACTACTTCATGGGTATTAGATACTGGTTGTGGTTCTCACATTTGTACTTCTGTACAGGGACTGCAAAGAAGTAGGACTTTGGCTAGAGGATATGTGGACCTACGAGTTCGAAATGGAGCAAAAGTTGTTGCATTAGCTGTAGGAACATATAATTTATCTTTGCCTAGTGGACTTGGTTTATGTTTAGAGGATTGTTATTATGTGCCCAGTTTGACTAAAAACATTATTTCAATTTCTTGTTTAGACAAAATTGGTTTTGAGATAATTATTAAGAATAATTGTTGTTCCTTTTATCTCAATAATGTTTTCTATGGTTCGGCACAATTGATTAATGGCCTCTATATTTTAGATCAAACGAATCCTATCTACAACATAAATACTAAAAGATCAAAAATAAATGACTCAAATCAAACTTATCTATGGCATTATCGTTTGGGCCACATTAGTGAGGAACACATATCCAAGCTCCATAAAGATGGTCTCTTGGATTCATTTGTTTTTGAACAATTTGAAGTATGTGAATCTTGCTTATTGGGAAAAATGACTAAATCTCCTTTTACTGGTAAAAGTGAACGAGCTAGTGATTTATTGGGCTTAATACATTCTGATGTATGTGGGCCAATAAATACACAGGCTAGAGGAGGATTTCACTACTTCATTACTTTCACTGATGCTTTTAGTAGATATGGGTATGTCTATCTCATGCGCCATAAGTCTGAATCCCTTGAAAAGTTCAAGGAATTCAAAAATGAAGTACAAAATCAACTAGGAAAAACTATCAAGACACTTCGATCTGATCGAGGTGGGGAGTATATGAGCTTAGAGTTTGATGATTTTTTGAAGCAATGTGGGATTGTCTCACAACTTACTCTTCCTGGTACTCCTCAATGGAATGGAGTTTCTAAAAGAAGAAATCGAACTTTGTTAGACATGGTTCGATCCATGATGAGTTATGCTGATCTGCCAACCTCCTTTTGGGGACATGCACTTGAGACAGCTGCTTTCACACTAAATCGTGTTCCATCTAAATCAGTTCAAAAGACACCATATGAGATGTGGACTGGGAAACGTCTCAGTATGTTTTTTATGAAAATTTGGGGTTGCGAAGCTTATGTTAAACGTCAGACATCTACTAAGCTTGAACCCAAATATGAAAAATGTGTTTTTGTGGGGTATCCAAAAGAAACCAAAGGATATTATTTCTTTAATCCCACTGAGAACAAAATACTTGTTGCTCGAACTGGTGTCTTCCTAGAGAGAGAATTTGTTTCTAGAAAAGGAAGTGGGAAAAAGATTGAACTTGATGAAGTTCGAGAATCGCAAAATACCACTGAACCAGAGATAGAACAACAACAAGTTCCACCAGGGATTGAGGAACAAGTAGTTGCTGTAGAAACACAACCACCGCGTAGATCTTTAAGAGAACGCCAATCACCCAAGAGATATAGATTTCTCATTACAATGCATTGTGATGTTCTACTTATAGATCAAGATGAGCCTATGACTTATCAAGAAGCGGTGACGAGCCCAGACTCTGAGAAATGGCTTGAAGCCATGAGATTTGAGATGGATTCCATGTATGAAAACCAAGTATGGACTCTGGTTGACCCACCCGAAAGGGTTAAGCCCATAGGGTGCAAGTGGGTTTTCAAAAAGAAAACCGACATGGATGGTAATGTACAAATATACAAGGGGCGATTAGTCACTAAAGGGTTTCACCAAGTTCATGGTGTTGACTATGATGAAACCTTTTCTCTTGTAGCTATGTTTAAATTCATCAGGATCTTGCTCGCTATAGCTGCATTTCATGACTATGAAATCTGGCAGATGGACGTCAAAACAGCTTTCCTTAATGGGAAACTTGAAAAGGATGTGTACATGACATAACCTGAAGATTTTGTCAATCCAAAGGATGTTGGAAAGGTATGTAAGCTACAAAGATCCATTTATGGATTAAAGCAAGCTTTTCAAAGTTGGAATCTTCGTTTTAATGATGCAATCAAAAAGTTTGGTTTTATCAAAAATGAAGATGAGCCATATGTTTACAAGAAAGTTAGTGGGAGCACTATAACATTCTTGGTACTATATGTGGATGACATACTTATCATGGGAAATAACATACCTACCCTGCAGTCTATTAAGATTTGGTTAAGAAGTTGTTTTTCCATGAAGGACTTGGGCGAAGCCACTTACATCTTAGGAGTAAAGATCTATAGAGATAGATCTAGACCACTATTACGTCTAAGCCAAAGTACATACATAGATAAAGTACTGAAAAGGTTCAGTATGGAAGAATCTAAGAGAGGATTCCTACCTATGAGACATGGTATTTCACTCTCGAAGGAAATGTGTCTTTCAACTCTACAAGAGAGAGAACGCATGAGTAAAATTTCATATGTTTCCGCTATTAGATCTATCATGTATGCCATGTTATGTACCCGTCCAGATGTCTCATATGCCTTAAGCATGACGAGCAGATACCAAGTAGATCCCGGTGAAGGTCACTGGACCACAGTCAAGAATATCCTTAAGTACTTGAGAAGGACTAAGGATACTTTCCTAATATATGGAGGTGAAAAAGAGTTAAGTGTAAAAGGTTACACTGATGCCAGCTTCCAAACCGATAAGGATGATTCTCGATCACAATCAGGTTTTGTGTTTTGCCTTAATGGTGGTTCTGTGAGCTGGAAGAGTTCAAAGCAAAGTACAGTAGCCGATTCTACAACAGAGCCTGAGTATATTGCAGCCAGTAAGGAAGCAAAAGAAGCAGTTTGGATCAAAAAGTTCATTACTGAACTAGGGGTTGTGCCTAGCATATTAGATGCTATAGAACTCCGATGTGATAACAATGGAGCCATTGCACAAGCTAAAGAACCTAGATCTCACCAGCGATCCAAACATATACTTAGGCGCTACCATCTTATTCGAGAGATTATCGATCGAGGGGATGTAGAGATATGCAGAGTACCTACAGATGATAACATTGCTGATCCCTTGACTAAGCCTCTGACACAGCAGAAGCATGATCGTCACACTAAGTCACTTGGTATTAGATATATAAGTGATGGTCTTAGTGCTAGTGGGAGATTGTTAGAGTATGCCCAAAGATCAATCATGAGATGGTTGTAATAACATACTTGATTTATCATGTTTATTAATATAAGGCGTTACCATTATTATTTCAGTTTTTTTCTGTGTGTATAAATAAACTATTTTATAATAATGTCCTAAGAATAATATGATTATTCTTAAAAGATCCTTAGTCAAGTATTATTGTTGGATAGGACAACGATAATGCATTAAGACTAACATGTAGTTGATTGATGATAAAAGAGTTGTCATTGATATGGAATGTCAGAATCGATGCATGAATATGTGTGTTAGAGAACAACATATTGGAATGACCCATTATGAGTATGTTTCTTAGATTATTATGTAATTGTCACGACATTACTCATAGTGATTAATATGTATATGATCCTTAGACTTGAGATCATCATAATCCCAACATCGTGAGTAGTATATTTTGATACAGTCAAACGTACACCGTAACTTGTTGTTCTATAAAGGCTGATGTTGGATATATCACAGATTTCACAAAAACCCCTCTTTTCTTGCCGTCCAATCCCTAGAATTAGTTTCAATTGATTTTGTAATCTGTTTTAATTTATTTGCTATTTTGTGTTCTTTGATAGATTCGGCTGATTGGAAGTTAATCTTGGGGCTTAATTTCGTGTTCTTGGCTTCCAAGAACATCTATTCATAAGTGTTTTGATTCTTGGCTGTTCTTTATTGATTTGGGGATTTTTAGTTTCTAGATCTAATTGATTCTAATTAAGTTTTTCTATTTCATTTCAGATCCAAATGTTTAGAGTTTTCGTAGGAGTTTCCCGTGACTTGACAACTCGATCTTGGTCCGCGCGCAACCCTCTATCAATCGTCCAAGAGACTAGCCGCAAGAAGAAGAGATGAATTTAGCATGACCGGGATGCTCCTTGGGAAAAGAAAAAAAACACAAACCCATGGATTCTATTTATAATGATGCAAAATAGAGTCTCGATAGGAGTATGAGGCAATGCTAGAAGCTGAATTTGAAGTTAAGTTTATTGGAATCACTTTGGCCATAATCAGGGTCCTGGTGAAAGTATGACTGAAGATTGGGTTGTTTTAATTACTTAAAACAAAGTAGAAATCTCAAATTACAACTGGAAGGGCGATGCATGTGAATAGAAAAAAAGAAGAAGAAGAAATGTTTGATTTGGTGGACTCTTTGATGTGGACATGCTAATTGAAGGAATTTAGTGGCGACAAATTTATTAAAAAACAATTAAATTTTTTTTATTTTTGACATAAAATTTGCTAAATCAAGATTAATAATTGTTTTTTCAATAATAAATCAAGTTCAAAGAATGCAGATGTAATTTCAAGATTAGTTGACTTGTCCCACTTCAAAATTCGTGTACGTGATTAAGTCTTGAGGGGGCGTTTATAGATAGAAAATTTACGATCCAATTATAAAACGACACATATCAAGCTAGAATTATTGTGAGTCAAAACCAAATTTATCATGGATGAAAATGATAATATCATATTTATGTCATAGTTATTATTTTTAATTAATTTAAATTAATTAAGAGATAATTGTTATCTTTTATATTATCATTAATTAAAAATAAAACAATGAGTGATAATATTAAATAATTATTCTATCTCTAATAAATTAAATTAATAAGACATAAATAGTAAATAATAAATAATAAATAGGGCCAGGGCCCATTTTATAATAATGTCTCAATCTTATTTTTTTTAAAAAAAATAAATAAAGGAGTTTGAGTTCTAGTAGAACAATCGAATGGAGTAGTTAAATTCACAATAACTCTATTTTATTCAAGTAATTGACACTATAAAAATGGGTCACTCAAGCTATTATACATATTGACAAGTTTAAGGAGCTCATAAAATCTCGAGCTCATAAAATCTCTACATAGTTCTCTGAATAAGTCTAAGAACTTGAAGAAATTTTGAAGAATGTCACATCAGTTCTGAAGATCATCTTCTGATCTAGTTCAAAGTTACAAATTCGACTTTTTTAAAATCAAAATTTAACTCGAAACTTGTATATGCATCATAAACCAATATTTTTTCTAAAAGAAATTATCTAGTTTGTTAATAACAAAGTGTTCAATTATGATCACTCACGATCATTTTCACTCACCATAATTTTATTTGAATTATTAGTTGGAAAAAATAGAAACATTTTTTTTCTTTTTAACTCATTGTTTTTTCTAACTCCGTTTCGATATTCTGTATTCACCAAAATTCAGTTGACAAAGCGAAGGTTAAGGGTTTTGATAGAAACGTAAATATCTTTTCAGAAGAAGTGCATGGAAGAGTGGACCATAAAAATATGGTGCGTGTGGTTAGATTAGGTTAAATTGACTTGGATACTATCGTCAAAAGCTTAATTAATTTTAGAGCGGCAATCAGCCAGAGGCAGGTCTAAATTTGGAGGCTTTGAATTTTTCCACACTCAAACCCATGCATCGTTACTACCGTTTCAGCGTGAAAATAATAAGATAAACTAATACTACTACAAAATAAATAAATAATCTTTTTTTTTCTTTCAAACAATGAAAATCGTTTAATTTAATTATTTATAAAAAATATATATATATAGAGAGAGAGAGAGAGAAAGTAGATTTTCAGCATGAATACAATAGTCTTACATCATGTATTAAATATATTATATCTGTGTCATATGCATTTCTTTTTTCAAATATAATGTATTTGAATAAAGTTAATTTTACTAATGAAATATCACACTAATTTTCAGCAAATGTGAAACTAAAGCTGTCTTTTTCTATTCCACTCTAAGTTTTTTAATGATAAAAAAAATTACAACCTAACTTGACATTCTACCATTTGAACCCCCGAATTTGTCAAAATTTATAATATAAAAATTCTAATTTCAATCAATGATTATTAAGCTTTTACAAAAAGGAGATACTATTCAAAATTCACTAATGAAAACCTAGAACTGATAAAAATAAAGTATTTTCATAACATAAAAAGAAAAAAAACGGAATGAATAAAATAATTTTCCATGAAAGAAAGCACCAAAATAAAAAAAGAAATATATTTGTTTTTTAATGCATGCAGGTTTGAAGAAATAAAAACGAAATTCTCTTCCATTAATGATGGGAGAAAAAAAATAAGTCAGTTAATTTGTTTTCTCTTCTAGCATCCAAATAAAAATCTATTTCATTAATTCCACTACATCACATTTTCTTTTCTTTAATTATTTCTTCTCACTTCATCAAGAAATAAAAATTTGAATCATACCTTTTTTTACTACTAATAATTTTTTAAGAATGTTTAAGAAAAATATGTTTAAACGCATTTTAGTTGTGTCTTCCTATTATAATAACAATTATGCTAATTACGTTACCACTCAACTGGCATAATTTTTCATACTAATAATTGTTGAATTTACATATATCATATATGGATACTTATTGTTTCATTTATATATTTTAAAAATTATTACAAATTTCATAAATAATTAAATTAAGAAATATATTAATTGTTCAATCCTTATAATTTTAAAATCTATTTTTATTTTTAATGTAAATTAAACTTCAATACAAATTTTTATAATAGGGCAATAGAAGTTAAGATATAGAGTAAAATATTTTAAATAAATTTAAAACTAATAGAAAATATATTGCTTTTTAAAGTTAAAAAATAGATTTTTTTGAGAAAAAGAAATATTGTTATTCTCGTGAGTTTAAACGATCGTACAAAGAAGAAATTAAAAAAAAAAAACTGTACGTGGAAACTTACTGCTGCAGCTAGTCTTACTTAATTATTATTATTTATTTATGATTAATAAAATTTATTTATTTATAATATTAACGTTCAGACAACTCCATTTCTTAACTCAGACATCCTCTCTCTCTCTCCCTTTCTGTCAATCTCTCTCTACGCGATCTAGTAACTGACTCACAATTTCTGTAAAGCTAAAAACTTTAAAGTTAAAAATTTTGAAAATTTCATCTCTTTCAATTTAGATTTCTAGGGTTTATTTTAAATATTTTGTTATGCTTTTTGCTTCTTAGCTTGCGATGATATAAACCAAAATTTCGCAAATTTATCAGTGGGATGGAGCTCAGATTCGTAGCTCCAAGCATGTGAAGTAAGTTCCTTTTTCCTTTTTATTTGTTTTGTTTTATTTGGTGTTTAGCAATATATGTTACCTTTTATTTTTCAGTTAATTTTGGTGTTCATTGGAGTTTTTTTTTTCTAATATGGTTTTGGAGTTCGTATGTAGATCTGTTGGTTGGAACTTACGGTTTCGAGAAGTTTTCAGATCGTAATTTTTGTTTGGTTTCGGAGAAAATTGGGGAGGAAAAAGAAAAAGTTGAGTATTAAATCACGGTCTCAACAAAAAAAAAGGTTTGAGATTCACAATATTGTGTTTTTGGGTTGTAATATGGATTTTGGGAGATGCTTGTTTCAGATAGGGATTGAATTTGAGTTTGTTTATTGTTATAGAAAAAGGATGTGATTTCTTTTCATTGTTTCTCATTTATTTACATTGGTGAAATCAAAATGTTGTCCTCTTTCGGTGTTTTCGAAGAAGTAGAAGTGCAACAGTCTGAACCTGGTTCTTTTGGGACCTAAAGTAGTTATCTGAGGAACACCAAAGGCTGAAGGCAGTAGGGACTGAGGTTTAAGAGAACTTTTTCCAGATTTCTGATAACATCTGTTCTGAATCTTTTAGTGGCATGCATACCATGTAGTCTATTCCTTTAATGAAGAAAATGAGATACCGTGGTTTCTTTGAGGCATGCTTTCTGAAGATTGTTGTTTCTATCCGATGAAATTTGTTGTTGTAGAAGATAGACAAAGATGCATTAACTGATTTTCCTGTCTAAGTACTCAAAGTAGGTAATTCGTGTGTGGTATGGACTATGACTGTGATATTGTGATGGTTGTTGAGCATTTATGCAAAGGTTTTGACAAAAACTAAGCATTTAGTCTTTCCTCCGCACTTCTATTTTCTTTTTTGTCTGCAGATTCAAGTTACGGTGCTGGTTGTGAGGCTCATAGGATTCTAGCTCACAATCCAGAATTCTTCAAAGCTTCACTATTTTGAATTGATTGTATTAAAGAACCGGATCCTTTATTGTCGTTGAGCTCTACAGTTTCGGTATTTGGAAATGGATTTGCTTTAGGAACACTTTGCCAAGTGGTATCTCAGGTCAAAAAAATTTGAAACATGCCTTCTTGGTGGGGAAAGTCATCATCCAAAGAAGTGAAGAAGAAAACAAACAAGGAAAGTTTCATTGATACCTTACACCGGAAATTTAAGATTCCTTCAGAAGGTAAACCAAACAGTAGATCAGGAGTATCTCGTAGACATGGCAATGACACAATTTCAGAAAAGGGATCTCAATCCCGACCAGAATCTAGGTCTCCTTCACCTTCTAAACAGGTGTCTAGGTGTCAAAGTTTTGTCCAAAGGCCTCATGCTCAGCCGCTGCCACTTCCTGATCTGCATCCTGCAATAGTGGGTCGTACAGACTCTGGAATTGGCATATCATCAAAATCAAGGCCAGAAAAAGGCTCCAAGTCATCATTATTTCTGCCTCTCCCAAGACCTGCATGCATACGTCATAGGCTAAATCCTAATGATACAGATGGAGATTGTGTTACTGCTTCAGTTTTCAGTGAGAGCTCAGCTGAAAGTGATGATCCCACCGACGCACATCATCGTAGTCTGCAAGCAACTGATTATGACAATGGGACTAGGATTGCGGCAAACAGCCCTTCCAGGTAAGCCTATCTCTGTCTTGTTCGTGCTAGAATGAGGATTTCTTATTGCCCAAGCATGGTATTGTATTATTTTATGTTTTACTTCTGGTTTTCTTTTTTTTTTATTTGCTAAAAATCTTATCCTTGACAAAATTTTACTTATTTTCTTGCTGAAGCTTGTTGCTGAAGGATCAATCTTCTGCAGTCAGCCAAAGTAACTCAAGAGAGGCAAAAAAACAGACTAACATTTCATTCGGTTATAGTATCTCTCCAAAAACACCTAAGAGAAGACCTTTAAGCAATCATGTGCCAAATCTTCAGATCCCACATAATGGTGCTTTCAGCAGTGCTCCTGACAGCTCCATGTCAAGTCCATCTAGAAGCCCATTGAGAGCTTTTGGCTCAGAGCAAATAATGAACTCTCCTTTCTGGGCTGGAAAGACTTATGCTGATGTTACTTTGCTTGGATCTGGCCACTGCTCCAGTCCTGGGTCAGGTCAGAATTCTGGGCATAATTCAATGGGTGGAGATATGTCAGGACAGCTATTTTGGCAACCAAGTAGGGGCAGCCCTGAGTATTCTCCAATACCTAGTCCTAGGATGACCAGTGCTGGTCCCAGTTCGAGAATTCATAGTGGTGCTGTTACCCCTATTCATCCTAGATCAGCAGGAACAGCTACTGAAACACATACTAGTTGGCATGATGATGGAAAACAACAAAGCCACAGATTGCCCCTTCCTCGTGTAACAACTTCCATTTCTTCTCCTTTCTCCCATTCAAATTCAGCAGCAACATCTCCCTCTGTGCCACGAAGTCCTGGAGGGGCAGAGAACCCTGTAAACCCTGGGTCACGGTGGAAAAAAGGGAAGCTTCTGGGTAGAGGCACATTTGGTCATGTTTATGTTGGTTTTAACAGGTATAATCGTCCAAAGGAATAGTTGTTTAATTTCCCATCTTAAAAATGACATCTATTGCCCAATGGTTTATGTCGTATCATCCTTGAGCTGAGTAATAGAGACTGATGTTTCTGTGTTTATAATATTTTATCAATTACATGTACTTGAAATATCTTACATGATATAATCCAGTGGGCATCTAAGATTTCTGCATGTCTGCTCTTTTGAAATATTTGCCAATGATTGCCATTTATTACTATGCCTACATCTGATTTCATTTTCATTGTCCATCAGTGAGAGTGGTGAAATGTGTGCGATGAAAGAGGTTACGTTATTTTCTGATGATGCCAAGTCAAATGAAAGTACTAAGCAGTTGATGCAGGTAAACCAATTTTCTGCCAGTTTAAATAGGTTTTAAACTGTCCAGATGAAGCGAAAAGAAATAATTGTTTCCTTGTTATTCTTAAACTTGGTTATAGCTTTGAAGGAAATGCGTATTCTTATTTCTCTGACAGGAAATTGCTCTGTTGAGCCGTTTATGGCATCCAAATATTGTGCAATACTACGGCTCTGAAAAGGTGCGTCCTATGTTCGACAATTTGTTTTCTTGGCCTTAACATCTTGTCTATTATGGTTATTGAAAGTTGTTATTGAGATATTGGGAAGTTGCATTGACTAATGGATTTTGTCCAGAAGAGTTAATTCTTTTATATATTAAGAAAAAGTGAACCATGTGATGTTAAGAAACTTTTGGGAATTATTTTTATGGTCACTTTACTAACCACAAAACACTATTACTTGTTAAGCAATTTCTTAGAAAAAAATAAATAGGGGCAAATTACTGTTATGCTTCTCTTACAGAACTATGAATAAATTCCTGAACAGGTTGATGACAGGCTTTACATATACCTCGAGTATGTATCTGGTGGGTCTATTTATAAAATCCTCCAGGAGTATGGGCAGCTTGGTGAACTAGCAATTCGCAGTTATACTCAACAGATCTTGTCTGGGCTTGCCTACCTACATTCTAAGTCTACCGTCCATAGGTGAGTCAGGTTATCTATTCCTTGTTCGATATGTTAGAACTATAACTTCATGGCATCTCTACTAATATATGCATCAAGGAAAATATTGTTCATCTTACCATCTTATATTTCTTGTACAGAGATATTAAAGGAGCAAACATACTGGTAGACCCAAATGGTCGAGTTAAGTTGGCAGATTTTGGGATGGCAAAGCATGTAAGTCTAGGATTAATCACTTTCTGTTAGAAATGAACTTAATCAGATTAATATGTAGCCAGCTCTTTGGCTAAAAAGAAATTGTAGTAGCCCAAGCTTGAAGATCAAATTATGACTTATTTAATGCTACATTCCTATTCTCTGATTAGATTTTTCCTTGAGGTTATTTCCAACTTATAAGGCATGCTTTGCAGATTGCAGGACAGTCATGTCCACTTTCATTTAAAGGAAGCCCTTACTGGCTGGCACCTGAGGTTAGACATTTTTTTTTTTCTCACTGGGTTTATTTCAAGTTCTTACTAATCCATTGCAAAGGGGAAAGTGACATGGTTTATGTGGTTTTAGCGTTCTCCAGTTCTGAAGTTTTCTTTCTATTATTTTCCCAGATTATAAGAAACCCTAGTGGTTGCAACCTTGCTGTGGATATATGGAGTCTTGGATGCACTGTTTTGGAAATGGCTACGACGAAACCTCCTTGGAGTCAATATGAAGGGGTCTGTTATAAGAATAGAAAGATGGGATATTTTAATTTCAAAGCTGTTTAATTTGCCTTTAATAATAGCAGCTTTTTTTGTATTTTTTTTATTTCTATTTATTGTGTGATATTTGTATGTCAGGTTGCGGCTATGTTCAAGATTGGAAATAGCAAGGAACTTCCACCCATTCCAGATTACCTCTCAGATGAAGGGAAAGATTTTGTGCGCCAGTGTTTGCAACGCAACCCACAACATCGTCCTACTGCAGTTCAGCTTTTAGGCCACCCATTTGTAAAATATGCTGCACCTATGGAAAGGCCTGTTCCAGATGCTGAGCCTTCAGATCCTACCCCTGGCGTGACAAGTGGGGTGAAAACTCTGGTACTTTTCTTTTTCATATTGTTTTATCTAATCCATAATTAGGTTTTGAGCGTGCGTTATATGGTTGCATTCATTTCCTTCAACAGTGCATTCAAGAGATGAAATATATTTTTTATAATTGAACTGTAATTTCCAGACCTAAAATGATACGCTACTGTATATTGGACCTTGAATGATATATTCTGAACGCACAATAACTTTTCAAGTTCCCATTACTTCATATTGAAAATCTCCATGGTTAGCTGGACAAGAACTGAAGGTATGATATGATATTGATTCCGGGATTATATAACCGTGCAAGAGGCATCATATTCCTTAAGTTGACATTCTCGGTGCACTTTTTTCTTGTTTATTTTTATTGTGGTGGGTAGTAACACAGAAAAATGTAGATATGCCTAATTGGTCTCCTCAATACTCTCCTTGGAATTTTGGTATTTCAGACCTTAACTCTCATTGGAATATTCTCTCATGTTTTGCTATCAGGGCATTGGACAAGCCAGGAATTATTCCTCCCTGGAGTCAGAGCAACTTGCTGTTCATTCATCTAGAGTACCTAAACTGCATGCTAGGTCTCTCTCTCTTTCTCTCACTCTTACACACAAACTCGAATATAGATGATAAAAATGATGGTTGTTGAGTCTCATTTCAATTCCTTATTATGCAGTGATATCAATATTCCAAGGAATGTATCTTGCCCTGTTTCACCCATAGGAAGCCCTCTTCTACATTCAAGGTCACCGCAACATCTAAACGGAAGAATGTCTCCTTCTCCCATATCTAGCCCTCGGACCACTTCAGGCTCGTCTACACCCTTGACAGGTGGCAGTGGTGCTATACCTTATGGTTATCTTAAACAATCGCCTTACTTTCAGGAGGGTCTTGGTAGCATGCCAAAGCCCTCAAATGGACTTTATGTCAGTGGCTCTTCCTGTCATGATAATAATCCTGACATTTTTCGAGGCCTGCAAGCAGGTTCTCACATCTTTTCTGAACTGGTGCCATCAGAAAATGACATTTTAGGAGCTGGAAGATCAGTCCATGGGGAATCTTATGATGGACAGTCTGTATTAGCTGATCGTGTTTCTCGACAGCTTCTGAAGGATCACGCAGCAATGAGCCCATCCCTGGATCTAAGTCCCAGCTCTCCTTTACCTTACCGGAGTGTTATTATCTAAACTCAGCTTTGAAGATTCATCGATCAGAGTGTCTTTTGGGTCTTACGGGATCAATTTGTATTCATCACTTTAACTTCTTCTAAGGCAGTGTATGGATCAAATATGGAACCAGAACAGAAATTCGAGGAATAAGGTTGAAGAGCAAGGAAGTGAGGTGGCAGGTAGGTCATTTGCCAAGGATCGGGGTTTAGGTGTTCAATAGACCATTTATTGATTCCAGTTAGATGTTCAATAGACCATTTATTCAGGTGAAAATATTCCCGGAAAATAAGAATGTTGCTGCCGTACGGCATGAATCTTGTACAGAGTTGAGTGTGTAAATCAACTAATGCTTGACTGAACTGCAGTGGTGAGAAGTTACTTGGCAAAAAATGTCTTGGCTGCAAATCAAGGGGAAGATCATCGGCTTTCGGTAGACACAGTTGTACAGATGTTTAAGGAACCAAATCAGAATTCCAAGTTTTGTGAGGAACTGAACTAATAATTCTAATGGTCTAGTGCACTTTACGACCCTTGGTGGTTACTAAGCAAAGGGATTTTACAGGTTTTGGTAGCTTCACGATCTTGTTGCATTTAAAGCTTGCATCTGTACATTATACTTTGAGGAGAGAGGGACCTTGAACTACTGAAAGAGATTTAACACAAAATTGCTTTAAGCGTCCAAAATTCAACCGTGAAGTGAATTTGCAGTTGTCTTTGTCATTTTAGTTTTTTTATCAGATGGATCATACAATTTCAGATCCACTGTCTCAATGGCAGAGTGGAGTAATTGACTTTAACACCTCAAAATGCATTTGACAAGTCAAACTTCCATAAGAACCGAAGTAAAAGCCAAATCATTTTAGCTGCTGAGAAATATAAAGATTTTCAAATTAAAAGGCTAACAACAGTTTAGGTGGTTCGGCTTTCCACGGACAGATTACACCAAGAAAAAAAATCAACCATTTGTTCCTCGGACAGTTTGGATGTAGTGAATCTTAGACGATAGTAATTGATATCCCCCCTCATCACCTGCTGAAAACAAATCATGAACATTTGAGCACTTACGTGTATAATCATTATGATTTCTCAATTGGAATGGACAATTGAACACTAGGCTACCTTGAGATAATTTGATTTCTTGTTTTGAAGGAACTACAACTGGACCAACTGGTAGAGTTCACCTCCTAGTCTTTTTTCTCTATCACCGGATGCGGTTCAAGTGAGAAAATGGCTCTTGGTGTACTTTTAGAGCAGGTTTAGTGATGTGATCCGGCTCAGTTGATTGAGTCGATTCACTTGATTGCCCGATCGTCGACGAGAAGTTTGTTCGATTTTGTAGATAGATGGAGTTAGATGATTTTTTTATAGCGGAAGTTGAGAAAATGGGTTCAAAAGATGGTTTGGATAGATGTTTGATAGGCTCAGTGAAATAAAGAAATATTGTTTATAATTTAATAGTTAAAATGGAATGGAAAAATAGAACTCAAGCGAAGAACGATTCAATACTATATGAAGTATTGCTCCGGGACTTATATTGCTCAAGGTGGATTAAATGGATTGTCGAAGATGGACCTTGACCCGTTACCTATAGAGAGGTAGGAACCAAAGGTATAAAAAGGTGGATGAACGCCACACCAGGATGGTGATAAGTTCAAGAAGTCGGGTTGACGCCACTAGCGAGCTAGATAAGTCAGAACGAGACTCGTACGAAATAGGATAGGAGGAAACCTCACAATCAAGTTTTCAATAATCAAATTCTGTCACCTTTTACAATAAATAAGTAAGCTATTTATAAGCCTAAAATGCCTATTGATATTCGGCATCTATGTTGTTCACACTAACTTAAATTCTGTTCACACAGGTATTTAACATGTTCACACAAATAGCATTAAAATCCAGTTCATGCTTGAAGATGGTACATGAATTGGCCGAACCATCATGATGCTTCACTTGATGTATTCATGCATCCTTAGCCTTGAAGAATCTCCATAATTCCATGAATGTGCAGCTCTTTAATGATCCTACATCTCCCTTGGCTGAATGAGGCATTAATGTGCCTAAAATACTTGAATGGTCATCTTGAAAATGCATGAATCATGCATGAAACGTCTCATGTATTTTCCCCCATAAATATGATCCATGAATCTTCAAATACATGAACTTTTAGCAACTCCCTCTTGCATGAACGTCCCAAATGCATGTGCTCCTTTAAATGCCATCCATTGAACCTCAATTGTGCATGCACACTCCCATACATTGCACCAATCCGTTCATGAACCAGCAGCAAATTAAATCAGCAAGTTAAATGCATTTCAAACACATTAAATTAGCAGCATATGAACTCAATAATTTGCACATTAAATTTGGCCATACATATTAACAATTTTAGACATATTTAAAACATCATAATTAATTAAGTATTTAATTTAGATATAATTAAAACACTTAATTAATTATTTGTCCAGATTTTAACAAATTAACTAACTTAAGATAAACAACTAATTTAACTAATGACAAATTAAATGGTTTATTTCAGCAAAATAAATGCAAGCTAAAGAAAGCTAAAAATAAGCTCATTGGGTTAAGATTGAGCTAAATTGAGCTTGAGTGAGTTGACTTGAGCTCGAGTGAGCTGGAAACGAGCTAAACGGAGCTTAACGAAATGAAATTGAACTAATTCAGCTCGCATGGATTTGCAAACAATGCTTAGGGAGCTGATCCAAAAGTGTGCCCGGGGCATGGTCGTATCATCCCCTCCCTCTTTAAAGTGATTTGTCCCCAAATCGGGCCATTTACTCGCGAAAAATCGTTGAAGATTCTGAAAGCCACAATTAACTCGGATCAAAAGAAGCTCATTCGCATGCCCTCCCTCTTTAGGAGGGTACCACTTCACATTGTCACCTTTAAAAGAATAAAACGAATTAGTGACACGATGAAGATTAAACACAAAGGAACTTTTTGAGATTTGATTCACAGTTTGAACAAATAATCCAATACCGGGGTCGAAAATAGAAATCGTTCTTACCTTTTTCTTCGACGGAAACAAACATAAATCACAAGGCATTTGATAGCTATGGTTTTGGAAGTCAACTTTCCATGGTTCGATTACCTTAGGCAATGATATAGAATGGTGTTCACCGAGGTCAAAGACAAAATTTTCTCTTGCCATTTCAATTTGATTTGGCAATTTCATGACCGACTTCATAGAAAGAGCACTAAGCAACTCAAAATCATTATCATTCAAAACATGTTCGGATCTTTTAGTCCACAGTTGAGAACATCCTCCGAAAACAAAATTTTGATTTTGACTTAACAAACCAACAAGATTCACATGGCTCATTTTCAAACTTAAAGACAAAGTATCATACAAACAAAGATTGTTTACACATTCATTCAAACAAATTTTACGATGCTTGCTTTCTTTCATGGATGATTCATAATAGCAAACTCCAGGATTAAAGACATGATTTTGACTACTCGATCCAAATGGCAAAAAGAATCCTTTTATCTCCAACAATTTACACAAATTAAACAACGAGGGTGTTAACATACTCAAATTCAAACAAGCAAACCCTTTAAATTTCATTCGAAAAGATTTACAAAAACATGGAAATTTCACAACAAAAATTAGATAATCCACATGATCAACACAACCAAGCAGATGATATGTCAACTTTTGATCACACAATTCCAGATTTTGTTGGTGCTGATTTATTCGCTCTTCATCAAAAATCTTGCCAATGGCGTATTCATCAATACATTTCCATTCCTTTTCAACATGATCAGTGAGAATGAACATTTTATATGGACTTTCATCTTGCGCATCCAAAACATGCATTCCATTGCAAGTTAAAGATAAACAACCAATACCATCAAAATGATATTTTTCAAAAGCAAGAATCTTCTTATCATTAGACAAAACAAATGGATCATCATCAATCAAAGAATGACAAATAGCCACGTCAAAGTTCAGATTCTTTCTAAAGACCAAATCATCAACAGTGTGTCCATCAACAATCGAGTAAGGCAGAAGTGCTTTAAAATTTTCAACATTCATACCTTGCTTACCTTTTGGCATAGGCGAACTAGGATCGTTGAGAACATTACCTTTTTCAGCCAAAATGAACCTTCTCTCCTTCGAGAGGTATTGGAGTTGAAAATTATCGTCACTTGGCCTTCCGGAGACCTGAAAAGAGGAAACAAAACAAGACAAATTCTCATGTGGTTTAGTAAACAGATTCCTCACTTTTTCTTGCTCTTTTGCCTCCTTTTCTCTCGTTTTTTTTTCTAACTCATTGTCTTTTCTTTCTTTTTCAATTTTCTCTTTTTCCTCACACTTTTGTTCAATCTCAATTTATTTTTCGATTTCTTTCTCTTTTTCACATCCTTTTTCAATCTCAATTTCTTTTTCCATGACACTCGTTTCTTTTACACTCTCGTTTCTTTCTTCAATCTCACTCTCTTTTTCAATTTCTTGTTCCTTTTCTTTCATTTCTTTTTTTCGTCTCTCGATTTCATTCCATATATGCTCATTTTCTCTCATCAACATTTCTTGTCTTTCCTTTCTTCTTATTTCTTTTTCTTTTTGCCTCGCTCTTTCATTATAGGATGGAGATGTTACAAATGAATCAGCACGAAATGACTCTCGTTGGGTATAACTGGAATGACTTTCATACAAAAAATGATCACCTCTTCGAGATTGATTCTTGGCGGACGAATACCTCGGTGCATACGAAGGACTACTTGTGATTTCTCGTTCGTCACCTCGGAAAGCTTTAAACTCAAAACTTGCTTTGCTTCGTCTTGAGTTCCTCGTTGAATAGGAATCATGGTATGAATCTCTTCCCAAAAAATCAATGGATGTGTGCCTTCGTGATGATCTTGTCTCCGTCTCTTCACCTGGTGAGTTTGGCTTCCATCGGGCTCTTTCCTCCACTCGATCCAATCGATCATGCAATTTATCAAATTTTGATTTCACCATTCTATGCATCTCTTGCATCAAATATTGGAATTCTGATTCGGGAAATGTTTCTCGAGACATGATTAAGTAATGACAAGAAGATGTTAAAAAAAATAATAAAGAAAATAAATACCTTACCACAAACCTCACAAATTCGCTCGAAAAGGAAATAATGATTTTCACTCGCACTCGTGTTTACATTCAAATTTTGGCTTTTTCTTTGATGTAATTTCACTCGTGCCTTTTTCCACTCAACCTCTTCTCACAATTTCGTGATTTGTCTCGGTAGACTTAATTTGCTGCTTGAGGGTCGATTTCAAATTGGTTACAAGGGATAATGTCGGGTGTAGGGTAGGCTGAATAAAGAAGAAAATTGGTTTAAAGTGTGGCGTTGGGATGGGTAAATAATGGTAGGAAGGGAAAACTTGATGATCGGAGTAATAAGTGATAATGATAAAAACTCGCAAGACTTTTCACTTTTTTTTCTTCTTTTTTTAACTCGATTTTTTTGTCACTTCTTTTTTTTTGATTTTTTTTTGATTTTTTTGAATTTTTTTTGAATTTCTTCTCTTTTTTAAATCCAATACAATAGTAAACAAAATACAAGGAAGAGAAAAAAAGAAAAAAAAATTAAATTCCAACTCAAATTTTTTTTGATTTTTTTGACTTTTTTTTTCGTTACGAACCTACTCCGAGCTTGATACGAATGTCGGCACTCCTCGTTTTAGTAGCTCTGATACCAAATGATGTGATCCGGCTCAGTTGATTGAGTCGATTCACTTGATTGCCCGATCGTCGACGAGAAGTTTGTTCGATTTTGTAGATAGATGGAGTTAGATGATTTTTTTATAGCGGAAGTTGAGAAAATGGGTTCAAAAGATGGTTTGGATAGATGTTTGATAGGCTCGGTGAAATAAAGAAATATTGTTTATAATTTAATAGTTAAAATGGAATGGAAAAATAGAACTCAAGCGAAGAACGATTCAATACTATATGAAGTATTGCCCCGGGACTTATATTGCTCAAGGTGGATTAAATGGATTGTCGAAGATGGACCTTGACCCGTTACCTATAGAGAGGTAGGAACCAAAGGTATAAAAAGGTGGATGAACGCCACACCAGAATGGTGATAAGTTCAAGAAGTCGGGTTGACGCCACTAGCGAGCTAGATAAGTCAGAACGAGACTCGTACGAAATAGGATAGGAGGAAACCTCACAATCAAGTTTTCAATAATCAAATTCTGTCACCTTTTACAATAAATAAGTAAGCTATTTATAAGCCTAAAATGCCTATTGATATTCGGCATCTATGTTGTTCACACTAACTTAAATTCTGTTCACACAGGTATTTAACATGTTCACACAAATAGCATTAAAATCCAGTTCATGCTTGAAGATGGTACATGAATTGGCCGAACCATCATGATGCTTCACTTGATGCATTCATGCATCCTTAGCCTTGAAGAATCTCCATAATTCCATGAATGTGCAGCTCTTTAATGATCCTACATCTCCCTTGGCTGAATGAGGCATTAATGTGCCTAAAATACTTGAATGGTCATCTTGAAAATGCATGAATCATGCATGAAACGTCCCATGTATTTTCCCCCATAAATATGATCCATGAATCTTCAAATACATGAACTTTTAGCAACTCCCTCTTGCATGAACGTCCCAAATGCATGTGCTCCTTTAAATGCCATCCATTGAACCTCAATTGTGCATGCACACTCCCATACATTGCACCAATCCGTTCATGAACCTGCAGCAAATTAAATCAGCAAGTTAAATGCATTTCAAACACATTAAATTAGCAGCATATGAACTCAATAATTTGCACATTAAATTTGGCCATACATATTAACAATTTTAGACATATTTAAAACATCATAATTAATTAAGTATTTAATTTAGATATAATTAAAACACTTAATTAATTATTTGTCCAGATTTTAACAAATTAACTAACTTAAGATAAACAACTAATTTAACTAATGACAAATTAAATGGTTTATTTCAGCAAAATAAATGCAAGCTAAAGAAAGCTAAAAATAAGCTCATTGGGTTAAGATTGAGCTGAATTGAGCTTGAGTGAGTTGACTTGAGCTCGAGTGAGCTGGAAACGAGCTAAACGGAGCTTAACGAAATGAAATTGAACTAATTCAGCTCGCATGGATTTGCAAACAATGCTTAGGGAGCTGATCCAAAAGTGTGCCCGGGGCATGGTCGTATCATTTAGCCACTTCTGGGACCCCAAAAACATTCCAGAATCTTAGTGTCTCATCCTCTGCAGCTGAAGCCACTGTGCAACCATTCGGGCTTTGATGTGAAGAACTTTAGATGTATGACCCATTATCTCTGCCATCTTCACCATTGATGGGTATTTCCAAAGAATTAACTGATTCTGAGTAAATCCATGAGAGCTCAGAAGCTCCCTCTCATTCTTGTTCCACAGCAAAGCACAAACTTGAGAGCCAGTGTCCACTGAATTTAGGCATGCACCTCTATGTGTGTTCCAAAATTTATGGTTCGATCACCTCCACCTCCGCCAGAGGCCAGCAAATTGCTCTGGAAAGGGCACCAGGCAAGGGCTTTAACAGCAGAAGTATGATCCTCCAGCCTGTGTATCCGTTGTGTTGGTGAATTTGAAGATGCCTTGGACATATCCCATATGTGAACAAGATTATCATTGCCTCCACTGGCCAGTTGTTGTCCAGAAGCTGACCATTTCAGCCCACAAACTTCTTGCCGATGTCCTCTGTAGGTTTTAACAACATGGGATCTAATCCTTACATCATTGTTAACTATCATACCATCCATTCCTCCAGTTGTAAGAATGTGACTGGTCCATGCCATTGAACCCAATCTTGATCGGTGACAACCTCTCAGAGTGCGCAACTGCAAGCATTAGAAAGTAAAGGATTGTGTCAGAATAAATGACAGAACTGGGAAACAAAAAGAAACTGCTAATATTTAGAGATTATACAAACCTGCCGGTTTGAAGCAGAATCCCATAACTGTACTTCAGAATTGTTCAAACCAATGGCAATATGCCGACCATCAGGAGCCCAACTCACACTTGTTACCGGGCCATTGTCATCATCAATGGTAACAAGTTCTGAGGTAGAACTATATGAAGCATCCCACAAATAAACTGTGTTTCCAAGTGCTATTGCAAGAACATTGCTGCTGCCCCAGTCCAATAAATTCAAGTAAAAGTCATCCATAAGGTCAGGAGCATCCAATGTTCTCTCAGAGCTCTGAAGAACCAAATGATGATCACAATGCATTAGCGTCTGTGGAACCAAAACCTAATGTCCAAAGTCCAAACTAGTTAAATTGCATATGTAGCATGTTCTGCTTACCTGGGGAATGTGTCTTCGGGGCTTCAAAGGTTTCACTGGGTGAACAGAAGTTGTGTGGTCGGAAGGGAAGAGTTCAACAGGTGTTGGTAGCTTGTTCTTGAAAGCCAAGATTCGAGTCCTCAGCTAGCTGCATCCTATAGGCGTCCCTGGCTGGTGAGAAAACTGTCTGGTTCTCTTTGATCTTCCTCCCTTCAGTCAGCATGTAATGTGCATAATCATAGTCCATTGCTGAACGATTTGGTATGAATCTATCCAGCTGCCAGTACAAAGAAAACGTTCAATTTGAATGTCATTACAAAGTGTAATTTATCAAGATATAATTTTAAGCAAATCAGTTTCCTAAAATAAAATTTTAAGACAAAGGTTTCATTACCATTTAAGTATATTCCATTGTGAAATTGGAAAACCATATAAATAAAGGACAAGAAAGCATTCATGTGAATGTCATCACAAAATCTAATTTATCATGCTGTAAAATTGAAGTCTTATTTAAACAAATCTGTTTCCTAGAATCAAAATTTAAGACCCAAGGTTTCATTACTATTTACTTATATTCCTTTGTGTGATTGGAAAACCATATAAATCAAGGACAAGAAAGCATTCAAATTGCATGTCATCACAAAGTCTAATTTATCAAGCTGTAAAATTGAAGTCTTAATTTAAACAAACGTGTTTCCTAAAATCATTCAAGACCAAGATTTACTCGTATCCCTTTGTGAAATTGAAAACCCATGTAAATCAAGGGCAAGAAAACCCTGCTTTGCAATAATTAAATAAAAAAAAGTATTAAGTTAGGATAGTTACATTTTCTTTAGAATTTATTCTCTGGAGAATCTGTTCCTGAAGTGGGCATCTGGATCGTCCCCTCAATTTTGAAAAAGGATTCAAAGGTCCTGCATCCATAGTGTCAAACAAATATAATAAAAAAATAACAAAAATTAAACAAACAAACAAAAGAAAAAGACCCTTCAAGAAATGAGTAAGCAAAGCCCTAAAGAATTATTTGTATATACGAACCCTGAACCTGCAAAATTCAAATCAAAATTTTTTATTAAAAAAAGAAAGAATGATAGCAGAACTAAAATCAAATGAAAAAAACTAGAGAAATGCGGGAGTAAAGAAGCTATGGCTGTAGATGTTCAAGAGAGAGATTGATCGAAGATAATTGGATGAATCGACAAGCATATACAACATTGACGATTAGGAGAACATAAGCAGATGTATTCGCCTTTGGAGTTTAGAGTACTTTTAATCTTTATTTAAGGAATATATCTATCTAGACTCTAGAGTTTATGAAAAGCGACAACGGCTACTTTTTCCGCAAAGAATCGTTATAATTCATTCAATCCCGTATTGTGTATCAACACAAAGGGACTTCAGTTGATGGACCCGCTGCCGCTGCCGCTGCCGCTGCCACGTCGGCTTGCTAACTGGGCTTCATTTTATGGTAAAATATTTAAACCTGAAATTCAGTTGCTTGAAAAATACCCATTTATTCCCAAAGGTTTTGATGAAGAATTACACTAAAGTTTTATTTATTAAATGAATTTTAAGGGACAATTTTACCATTATTAATTAATTATTATCCTACTTACTTTTTTTATCTTCAATATTTGTATTAAATTATTTTAAATTAAAAAATAATAAAAATATTGTTAATTATAAATTGTTTTAATTATTATTAAATTAAATTTTGATAAATATAATATATTTTTAATATTAGGTTCTTTTTTAAGAGCTATGACGATTGGTGAGTGGTAATGGGATCAACTGTCTTGGTCAATGGATGAGGGATATATGTCTTAGTCTATGATTTGTAAGTTGGAAGCAGAGGTGATCATGGGCTGGGCGGCTCGGCCTGATGGTTCGCTCGAAATATGGGAGAGTTCGGGTAAAAATATAGGCCCGAAATATGGGTTTGGGCAAAAAAACGAGGCCTATTTTCGGACACCACTTTTTTGGTCCGGACCCGGCCCGACCCAAATATATAATAAATATTTATTTTTAAAAATTTTAAAATATTTTTAAAATATTTTTTTATTTTTAAAATAAATTTTTGGTGTTTATTAAAAAATGGGCCGGGCCGGGCAGAATTCGAGCTTAGGAATTTTTTTCCGGACCGGACTTGGACAAAATTCTAGGCCCATATTTCGGGCTGAGCTTGAGCCTAAAACATGGGCTGAAATTTTTTGGACCCAGCCCGGCCATGATCACCTCTAGTTGGAAGTGCCCATCTTTCATTTCCCGGCAGTGAAATGTTTGAGACTAAGATATATATTTTCAAATGAAGAGTCTAATTCGAGGACAAACTCTCCAATTTAATACTTGACATATCAAATAACAAATCTTATCCTAAAATAAACCTTGAGCTATATAATAGAATTATCCTTTTAATTATAAGTTTAGAATAAAGGAGCGCACTACTTTCACTCCAACTCCACCTCTTAAGATTGTGGCTTCTTTTTCTAACGGACTGTATTGGGCCTACAATTCTAATACATAATTTTGGTTCATATGCGATTGCCACTGGCTATATACTTTTCTTATTTAACCATCTTCATGCTGAAATCCCAGAGTTTCTTGGCCAACTCAGCATTCCTTCCATGTGCACTTGCTTGGCCTATATTACTGTCCTTGAAGTATTCACCACTTCTACCCTTTACTTGTGGATGCAATGCCACATAGCATGTTGTGGCAGCTCCCTGTAACCAGATAAAAGTATAGTATTGCATTTAGAAAGAATGGGCATTTCAGTGGACTCCCCAACAATTGCAGCAATTTTACAAACAACATGATGCACAAAGGCAAAGCTAGAAAAAAATTTAAAATTATGTATTTTTATGAAAGTTAAAATGTAATTTTATAATTGTATTAGTTTATATCTTTATAAATTTTTAAATATAATTTTTTTAAAGGATTAAATTAAAATTTTATTAATTTATGAGGTAAAAATATAATTTAAACATTTACTAAATTATAATTTTATAGTCAAAAATGTTTTTTTCCCGCGCCCCAGTTAGCCACAGCCTCTAATGATGCATAACATGCCATGAGTATGAGAATGAGCATTACTACTATTTATAGAAAGGAAGGCCCTAAGTCCTTTCGCCACCTGTCCATTGTTTTTTACATGAAAAAAGATAATTGCTAAATTTCAACTCTAATCCTTTGAGATTATATAAAAATGATTAAATTTCAATTTGATTTCAATATTTCATTCAAATTTGAGATTTAATTTTTATATTTTAATTTTGACATACTTTATTAGTCTAAATATTTTGACATACTTTATTAGTCTAAATACTTTACTAGTTACAATAAAATGTATGAGCCTCACCTCAGTGATAGGGGAGGAACTTGCAGATATTGGGATTCGAACCCCAAATCAGCAGAATACCACCTGTTATGGATGGTTGCATGAACCAACCGAGTATTGTTTTCGATCTTTCTATTCAAATAGCATGAGGTCCTTGAGCTTAAACCCAAACTGATACGAGTCACAAAAGCCCAAATTCTTGAGGGCAAGGCCCAATAAGAAGATTCCAAGCCCAATCAAGAAATCCACCCATACTTAGTTGAAAATCAGGCCAAATTGTCAAAGTGGCCCAAGTTGTAAAGTTTTATTTTTATTTATTTATTTATTTTACTTAGTTTAAATGTTTATCCAAGAGTCCCAAATAAAAGACCCTTGGCCGAATTTCCATATTAAAATAATTAGGAGTTTTTTTTTTAGTTTTAGTTTTAGTGTTCTAATTAAATTAGGAAAACATTTGAAAGGCCTATTTATATGGCTTGGCCAGCCACCCTACATTACATTATAATTACATTGAAAATTTCAGATTTGATTTGAGTGAAAATTCTCTTTGAGTTCTTCAAGGATTTTCTCTTGAGTTTTCTTTAGAAGTTGTTTTAACAATCTTTTGATTGTGGGAGCCATCTTCAACCTTCTTCTTGCCATTGATATTCTTTGGAGGGGAGATTAGAGCCGTTTGAAGGGAGTTGTGAGATCTTTCGAGATTTCAAGGCTTCTTAGGACTTATCTTTTAATTTCTTACTGTCAATTCTTTCTTTATTTCTACTTGTGCTGAATCATTATCTAATCTATTTTCTGTTCTTATTGTGTTTTCAGCCTTTTTCTATCTTAAGGAATCAGCCCAAAAATCCCCAATTTCTAGGGTTTTTCCATACTCTTTTTGGGTGAAATTAGATTGTCGAAATTTGGGGAAAACTATCTTGGTGTTCAATTGGGCAGAATCATAATCTCCTTGAGGGTTTCAAGAACCCTAACACTTATTTCTATTCTCAATTTGATTCTTTGCTGATTTGGGGATTTTATTTCAGATCTTAAAATTCAAAAATCTAATCTTTTTAATTTTCTGTTTCGTTTCAGATCTAATTGTTTAGGGTTTTCGTAGGAGTTTCTCGTGACTTGGCAACTCGATCTTGGTCCGCGCGCAACCCCGTATCATTTGGTATCAGATTTTGGGCGTTTTGGGTGTTCTTGGTTGATTTCTAAACTGATCTCTATTTTTTAAATTACAAACAGCAGTTTTACCCAGAAAAATTTTCGAAAAAAATTCATTTGAGTGGGTAAACGTTTTCTGATTGATCTGAAATTTTACATACATATTTTTGGCACTGTTATTGAATATACAAAAATATTTCCCGCAAAAATATAAGTCGAAAAAGTCAAAAAATTGAAAAAAGATGAAATCCAATAAAAAATTAAAAAAATATTCAGCGGGTTGAATTTGGTGCCCAAATTTTTCAGATCAAAAATTAAATATATAAGGACACTCCAGATTTAATTTCGTGATTTTTGGAGATCGGGAACACCTCGAACGAAGTTGTCAAGTTACTCCGCAGTTTTTCGGGTTTTCTGTTTTCAGCAATTTTTATTGATTCTTAGCTGTAGGTTTTCATTTGTTTACCTTTATTCTTCCTTTACGTTATCTAACACCTTCTTGTTTCTTGTGTTAGTAGGATTTAAACGTGTGCACAACTTCTTCCTCGGTGCAACACGAATCAATTGGTGTCTCGTCAGTTTTTGGCATCCTAGTGCAAATTAGGATTCTTTGGTAGTTTGGTTCACACTCTCTAATTGGTTGATATAAACTCTGATAAAGAACTCACAAGATTGAATTCGACCTCATTGAGAATTTGAATTTTCTTTTTGAGTGATTAATGGTGAGGTTTGCTAACTTTTATTTTTGAGTGTTGAGTGTTTATTTTTTACAGGTTTTGAAGATGTCTAAAGGTGATAATAATGATGCACTTATGAAAGTCCAACAACAGTTAGATGGACATACTGCTGCAATCACACAAATAAATGCTACACTTCAAGCATTGAATACTACTTTGAATGAGGTACGAGTGAATCAAAAACATCAATATCGAGATCCAATTAAGGAAGATAGGGATAACCAACCCCAAAGGCGCGGCCCTCGACGTGTCACTAGAATGGATGATGATTTTCATGATCGTGGACAATCATCTTTGGCAAAACCAAGGAGCGAGCAGCAACGAGAACATCTCTTTCATACTCGCTGCCATGTACAAGGTAAGCTTTGTAGAGTTATTATTGATGGTGAAAGTTGCTCGAACATAGCCAGCACGACGATGGTGGAAAAGCTTTGCTTAACCACTACCAAGCATCCACAACCTTATCAACTACAAGGGCTTAGCAACGAAGGCCAATTTAGGGTCACTCAACAAGTGCGCATTGCCTTTTCTATCGGTAAGTATCAAGACGAAGTTGTGTGCGACGTAATGCCTATTCAAGCCTGCCATTTGTTGCTAGGAGAACCATGGCAACTGGATCGAAAAGTCACTCACGATGGTCGTACCAATAGGTATTCTTTCAAGCATCAAGGAAAGAAACTTACCTTAGTGCCGCTCACTCCGGAACAAGTCCATGAGGACCAAATCAAACTGAGAAATTCTGTTAAAACAAGTGAGGAAAAAGAAAAAGAGAATGAAAAAGAGCAAAAAGAGATTGAGAGTGAAAAGGAATGTGAAACAGAAAAGAAAATTGAAAAAGAAGTTGAAGAAAGAAGAGAAAATGAGTTAGAAAAAGAAACAAAAGAAAAGACGAGGAAAGGCTAGTGAGGAATGTTTCCACTAACCAAGATATGAATTTTTCTTGTGTTGCTACTTTTCAGGTTCCCGAAAGATCGAAAGATAACTTTCAACTTCAATACCTCTCAAATGAAAGACGCTTTCATACGATCAACTTAAGCAAAGATGAAATCACACTACATGATCCCGAAGGTAAGCGAGGTAAGGAAATTTTAGAAACCGAGTCCAGTGCAGATTTGAAAATTATTGATAAAACTTGTGGTGACTTAGTTCTTAAAAGATCCCATCATTTTGATCCGATTAATTGTTACTCTTCGATTGTGGTTGATGAAGTCATTACGAAAAGAAGCGTGATTTGTTATTCTCTTGATTTACCTTGTGTAAAATCCTTGAATTTGTCCAAATCTGTTTTGGAGAATAAGGTAACGAAATTTGCCAAATTTGTTTTCAATTTATATTCTTGCCTTAAACAGTTTATGTGGTTGTACATGAAGTTTGAGTTCCATTTGACAAAGGTTAACTCAACAACGGAGATTCGACTACACTATGCCCCCGATGAACGAAGGTTTGTTTTAAATGAAAAAGGTAAAATCGACCCTTATTCTTTTGCTTATCGAGGTAAGATGCTTGAAACCTTTGAAACACTTTTGTACTCCTCGGATAGTGATAAAGATCGTGTTGATGAACACTTAGATCGAAACGTGCTTGACTGTCCTATTTTATTTATTGATGATCTATCTGTTTTGATGGTTGATAAAAAGATTCTTGTTTTTGATAATGCATGTGTGAGTGAATCTATAGACCGTCGATTAATGCATGGTATGATTATGCAACTCTGTGAACCATGTAAATCTTTTCAAATACCTACTTGTGACGATTATGTTTACCATTTGATTTATTACTCGCAATTTATTCATGGTTTGTGGGAACAATGTGAGACGACTGAATGCCTTAAAACATGTCCATCTTTGTTTCAAATATTTGACGAGGCAGTGGTGAGTAAATTAGATTGTTTGCATGGTAATCTGAATCTGTCCATTCACATGCGTTATACCTGTTCTGTTATGCTTATGATTGGACTACAAGCTTGTTTCCGTTGCTATTTACTATCTCATGGCTATTCTTTTCAGTGGACTCAATTGCCATTAGTCCCGTTCGATAGAGGAAAGTCGAGTTCATTTGATTTTTCAGATTCGAGGACGAATCTTTTTGAGGAAGGGGGGAATGATACGAGTCACAAAAGCCCAAATTCTTGAGGGCAAGGCCCAATAAGAAGATTCCAAGCCCAATCAAGAAATCCACCCATACTTAGTTGAAAATCAGGCCAAATTGTCAAAGTGGCCCAAGTTGTAAAGTTTTATTTTTATTTATTTATTTATTTTACTTAGTTTAAATGTTTATCCAAGAGTCCCAAATAAAAGACCCTTGGCCGAATTTCCATATTAAAATAATTAGGAGTTTTTTTTAGTTTTAGTTTTAGTGTTCTAATTAAATTAGGAAAACATTTGAAAGGCCTATTTATATGGCTTGGCCAGCCACCCTACATTACATTATAATTACATTGAAAATTTCAGATTTGATTTGAGTGAAAATTCTCTTTGAGTTCTTCAAGGATTTTCTCTTGAGTTTTCTTTAGAAGTTGTTTTAACAATCTTTTTGATTGTGGGAGCCATCTTCAACCTTCTTCTTGCCATTGATATTCTTTGGAGGGGAGATTAGAGCCGTTTGAAGGGAGTTGTGAGATCTTTCGAGATTTCAAGGCTTCTTAGGACTTATCTTTTAATTTCTTACTGTCAATTCTTTCTTTATTTCTACTTGTGCTGAATCATTATCTAATCTATTTTCTGTTCTTATTGTGTTTTCAGCCTTTTTCTATCTTAAGGAATCAGCCCAAAAATCCCCAATTTCTAGGGTTTTTCCATACTCTTTTTGGGTGAAATTAGATTGTCGAAATTTGGGGAAAACTATCTTGGTGTTCAATTGGGCAGAATCATAATCTCCTTGAGGGTTTCAAGAACCCTAACACTTATTTCTATTCTCAATTTGATTCTTTGCTGATTTGGGGATTTTATTTCAGATCTGAAAATTCAAAAATCTAATCTTTTTAATTTTCTGTTTCGTTTCAGATCTAATTGTTTAGGGTTTTCGTAGGAGTTTCTCGTGACTTGGCAACTCGATCTTGGTCCGCGCGCAACCCCGTATCACAAACCCTCCAATTTCCAGCATGAAAGACTATCAAATATTTTTAAAGTACATAGTAAGAATGATAGATCGAAGGCTATATGCTACGATTAGTTGCCAGTGCATGATCATTGGTAATGCTATGCAAAAGGAGATTACCTGCTGAACATTTTTTAGTGCAATCTTACCAAAGATATTAACAAGACCTGCATCAAGACCGAAACAAATGTGAGAATGAGATGCATGCTGCATATAATGCAGCGATGTTAATAATGTAGAGAGTTCCTTTTTTTCTTTTCTTTGTAGGTAGCAAATGTACAATTATAACTAAGGAATTATAGTCATAAAATCAAACACTAAAATGTTACCACTAATAGGACCCATATGACGGAATAGATTGGTGACGATTGCTCCTGGGTGAAGTGAATTTGCAGTTATATCCACTCCATCTACCTGTTCAATCAATTAGAGAACATCATTATGCAAAGTGTGCTTTGTAAGACAGATTATAAAAATCATATTGACTACTGAGCATCAAGAAAAACTTCTAAATAAAATGTTTGATCTGCTTCAAAAGGGACTTCAGCTACACAAAATATAGACAGACAAGTGGAGGCAAGCTGAAGAATGAAACAGAAAATGGCAACAACTGAGATATGGCAATCCTTGTATGGGTGTTGTGTCCCATATTTAAAAAATAAAATAAAATTGTGCCAACTGTGTAAACATAAACATAACAGGGATTATTATAACGATACATATATAAAAGTGCATGTCGTATTTATTACATAGCTCGAGTTTATAAAACATTCATGTTTATGCCGTACTTTCATGTTGTGTACAAAATTGTAAGGCTCCTCTAATAGACAGTCAAGGACCAAGTTCAGCTTCCTCCACCTTAAACTAATTCAAATGTACCAAAAAGGCCTCAGACACCAGAAACTTTACTACTGATCAAAATCTTCGATGCCATAGAAAAGATCACATACCTTTAGGCGTTTAGCTAGTTCATTAGCATGCAGAACATTTGCAAGTTTTGATTGGCCATATGCAGCAAAATTGCTGTACCTGTACATTACCAAATTGAAAAAAAAAAAAAAAAGCAATGACAAAAGATAATTTTATTCTGCTTAATGGAAGTTACCCGATAGCTGTATCTTAGAATAAGCATAAACACATTTCACTTTGCTTTAATATCAAACAAGTAATGCTAAACGACATTGATAGTAGAATATCATTATAAGAACCATTACACATATGTTAACTAAGGAAAAGTGATCATGTCAAAGTTTAAGAGATAATAGTCAATTTCTTCTTCCGGAACAAAACATGTATTTTTCCCAAGAAGACATTGAAATTTGCTTTTCCTCAGAATCTCTAATTAGAGAATAAGGGCATAACTGAATGCATTTTAGAGAGGGTGTATGGTGTTACCCCGATTGATCATTAATCTTGTCAAAATGAATTCCTTCCTTATAAGTGTAACGGTGAGCTTCTGATGAGACATTTATAATTCTTCCCTCTCTTTTGCTTGTCCGTGCAGCTTTCTTCATAGTGTCCAGCAAGAGATTTGTCAAAAGAAAATGACCTGTTTTTGTAAAAAAAAGTTATACAACAAAGCTTTAACAATGGCCTAGTTTTCTGTTTCTTTCCTCCCCTTTCCTGAAGCAATTAACCATAACCAAACTCTATGCAACAGAAAACATGAACAATAGGTTGCAAAACAAGCTATGTTTAGATTTAGAGTTCAGAGAGAGGAAAACGAGATGGAAAAAACTATTTTTATACCTAGATGTTCTAAATTCACCATCACTATGAAAATGGGCTGCTTCCATAAAGTAAACACTGGAAAAGATTATCCATTTCTATTACAGAGTTGTATGTTCAAGCTTCAAAATGTCAAGAAGAGAATGCCATTGGGATCAAGTTTATGCTAACATACCTATGTGATTGGTTGCAAACTGTAGTTCTATATTGTCCTTTGAAAGCATGAAAGGAGTTGCCATAATTCCTGCATTATTACTGACAGCAAAGAAAACAAGTTTTATAATCTTCTTTAAATGGTTGCCTAAGAAGACTATTGCAGGAAGTTGTTTAATCATGTATACATCGGTAAGCAGACTGGGAGTTGGAGATTGATGTCACAAATAGCAGATTTAACAAGCAGATGACTATAAACTTAGTCACTACACTGGCTGGGAATTGATATATAAAAGGCTGCCCACTCTCATTGTCTACTTACATAAGGAGATTCAGAGGGTGACCTGAGGAGCTGAAATCTGCTGCAAATTTCCTCACAGATGCCATTGAACTGAGATCTAATTCCATTGTATCAACTTTAGCTGTTGGAATTTCCTTCACAATTGCTTCTTTAACATCTCTACCAGCAGCCACATTCCTGACCCCCATAATTACATGAACACCACGCAGAGCAAGAACACGTGCGGTTTCAGTGCCAATACCACTGGATGCTCCTATAATTACGTTCACCATGAAAGAGAAACTATGCTTGTTAGAAACATAAGAAAACGATTGAACCAAACATAAGAACAGAAACCATAAAATTTCTACTTCTCATATTCTCTATCAACAAAAAATATGCATCCAAATGTCAAAGACTCAAAACAGAATCATCAGGAGAAAAACAAACTGTAAGAAAATTACATTACATGCGAGAAACAAGAACATAGCAAAATAGTTTCCTCACTGCATGCGAAATTTAAAAAGTCGACAAACCTGTAACAATGGCAGTGAGACCAGTGCCATCGATCCCCTGTGTAACTTCCTCAGCTGTGGAAGATGACGAAAACCCGGATGGCCCTTTTCTGCCAAACAGCCACATGTTTGTAAATAACAGATACCCTTTACCTGTATGCAATAAGGGTCATTCACAAACTCCAAGGACTCTTCGACTGTGATTTGAAAGACAGATTTGAAGTAGGAAATGAGTACAAGGAATGAGGGTCACACAGCCTTGAAGAGAGTGAGTTGTGAAGTCAGTATTTTGCCAAGCCAACCTGACGTACATTATCTAGACCCTACAACAATAGTTGCAAAATCATCATAAACGGCTGCGTTTCGGGGTGAACGTACTTATCCATCGTGAAATTAGCTTAATGAAAATATAAAAGCTTTCCCATTGCATTGTGAAGCCTTAACTGAATATTGAGGAGTATTGGGGTCTACCTGTTCACACGTACGCACTATCAGCATTAAGACTCGCTCGAAATTCGAGAGAGTAGAAAATAAAACTATTAAAGTTTAGATAAAAAAAATTAAACTCATTTAAAAAATAAGTTAAACTCAAACATTCAAAATCTAAGTTTGGTTTAATCTATTTTCAAGTTCATAATATTTTATACATGTATTATGTAACTTATAACTTATAAAAGAATAAATTTATACTAAATATATAATATTAGTCTAATGTAAACATTAAAATAATATTAAGATGACTATATAAAAAATTTAATAAATTAAAATATTAAATTAAAATAACATAATTTTTTAAAAATTAAAAATATAATATGAGTGGACCTAAAATAGACTTAGATTAATCTTTTGCAAGTATTGGCAGGCTTTAACAAAATTTTAAACCCATATTTTAAATCGAGTCGAAATAAATTTAAACAAATATGAAATACATTAATATCATATTTAAATTTAACTTAAATGCCAGACCAACTTATAAACACCTAATATTAGGTAATTTACAACTCAATAATGTAATGATTTTGTTGTCTTTTACTTTGTTAAAGAAAGAAAATGTCTCAGCCCCATAATAACTAATAATTAGAATAATATTAAAATATTAAAAAAAAAAGCATTGAACATCTTTTTAAATCGGTTTATATAGAGTTCTTTTACTTCACTAGTCGTGGATATAATAATATCTGCTACCTTTAATGCAGTTTTATTATTTTAAGCAGTGAAGCAAGTGCTAATTTTGTGTGGTAAGTCATCTATTCAAGTATAAATACTATGTATGGTTTTGTCAATTTTCAAATTCGACAAATCAGTCCTTAAAAAAAATAATTTAGTCTTTATATATATTGAAAGTGAGTAAATAAGAACATTCAATAATGGTCTTAATTGGTTTCATTAATATCTGATAAAAATAATTAATTTATTCTTTATATTTTTCTTACTTGTGCGTTCATGTGTATTTATTTAAATATGTTTTATTTAATTATTTCTTTCAATAATTTTCAAAATTGTATTTGGTAAGCATTTTGTAAATATAAAGAATTAGTAGTTTGGATAAAATTAAGTTAGTTTTCAAAACAATTGTTAACTTATTTAATTAGTAATGTAGAAAGCAGTGAAAAACAAAGTTATTCCAATTTATTTTTGAAAGGAAAATTATCCCAATTTGTTTTTAAAATGATATGGTTTGGCAAATAAATTATTTTATTTACTCTTCCCACCATATTATCTATGGTCATTTTTCAATTATTTAATGATATTTTAGAATTTTTTTTCCATTTCATTAACACATAATTTTGGTAATTTTTTTATTATAAACCTCAAACCCTGAACATAACCACCGAACTCCAAACTATGAACCTAAATCTTAAACTCAAACCAAAACCCCAAACTTTAAATTTGAATCTCAAAGTTGAACTCTAAACCCTAAACCTTAAGAGTTTAGAGTTTAAGATTTGGGGTTTTGATTTGGAGTTCGAATTTGGAATCAAGGTTTGAGTTTAGGATTTAGGGTATAAGGTCAAGGTTCTGGGTTTGAGGTCAAGATTTTGGATACTAGGTTCAAGGTAAAAGAATTAACAAAATTATGTGTCAATGACATAGAAAAAAAATGTTGAAATACCATTAAATAATTAAAAAGGGACCATAGATGATATGGTGGGAAAAATCCATAAGATAACTTATCATTTTTACATGATAAAAGTAATTTGAAAGTTCACGTGTTAATATTATAGATATGCCATGTGTCAAAAAAAAAGTTTCTATGTCAGTTAGGGTCTTAAACCTTATAATGTAATTATATTCTAGTTTTCTTTGTCAGTTAGCGTCTTAAACCTTATAATGTAATTATATTCTAGTTTTCTTTCTCATAGAATGCACAAGTTTATCGGCTGTATTGATTAATTTTTTTAAATTGTAATATATAACATTTTCTACTAATATTGTAATAAAACTAAAAATATATTTTCTATAATCATATTTATTTATAAAATCAAATCTCGAAACATAATAATAATAAATTATTTTCTTTGATAATTATTTTCAAAATAAAATTTATAATTACTTACATAAATTATTTGATTTTTCACTGAAAGGTGGGCTTTCTTAAGAACAAACAAGAAAATAATAGGGCCTATTTTTTTAATTTTAGTAAAGGAATTTCTTAATTTTTAAAAGGTTGGAAATAATGAGGATTTAAATTGTGATTTAGGAATGGACACCTTTAAATAATTTACAAAACATGGATAAGTTTAAAAAGGAATTTACCCATTCGCAAAAATATAAATCTCTATTTTATTGCCTTAAAGTCCATTTCACATAATATTGGTTATTCTAATTGAATGAATTGGTATATTTTTTCTTGTTTATTTATTTTTAAAATCATTTTTTCAATATGTCATAGAAAGTTAGAAGCAAATTTATTATTTAAATAAGTAAATATAATGCTTGTGATTAAAATAAATAATTTATATATAATCATTAATTTAAGAAAATAATCGTGTAATGATGACAATGTGCGTTAATTAAGATTTGATTTTAATTATTATTTAAATTTATAAATATATAAATAAATTAAATATATTAAATTTATAAATAATATTATTTAAAAATTTTAAATATTTAGTAGTTTTATAAAATTAAGTTTTGATCCGTTAATATGACGTTTTTAATTATTATTATTTTCTCAATTTTATTAAACCGTGCGTAACAGTGTATGTAATTTAAGTATTTTAAATATTTAAAATTAGAAACTATTGATATTACTCAAATAATATATTATAATTTTAAAATTATAATCTATTTTCAAAATAATAAAAATCGAGGTAAATAACACAATATATATGATATATATGGTTGGTTAATAAATTTAAATTTTTTAAGCACACACAAAAAAAAGTTAAAAGTCCAAAAAATCATAACGAATCATAAAATTCCAAAACTTCAAAAAAAAAAAATATAAAAATCTTATAAAAATACTAATAAAAATTTAAAAAATAATTTAAAATTTTAAAGTATTATTTAAAAATTAAAAAAATTAATAAAAGTTCCAAACTTTTTTAAAATTAAAAAATCATAATTATCTTAAAAGTTATTAAAAAAAATTCAAATCATTCATTAAAAATTATAAATTTCAAAAAACAATAAATTTCCAAATTTTGAAAAAAAAAACCCTAATATTCTATTAAAAGGTGGATTTTTTTTAACAATGTTTTGGTATGATATCACTTTTAAATTTTAATCACTCTAATAAAAAACTTAAAATTTATAAAAAAAAATCTCAAGATATATTAAAAATCATAGAGTAATTAAAATTTCCAAAGCTTCAAATTAGCATGTAAAAATTTATAGAAATTCATTACAACTTAAATACATGAAAAACAAACAAATAAACACAGTATGAATTATATATTTTTTAGAATATTATTGTAAAAATTATGTAAAATATGAGATAAGTTTAGATATAGTATAAGACAAACACACAAATTATTCTATATGGCATGCATTAAAAAATGCATCAATTTCTATATGAAATGGATTATTTGCTCTCTAAATATGATACCAAATGATAAGAAGGTAATAATATTCACAAAGTCCCAAAACTCTCAAGATGATTCTAAGTTGTTTTGAAAGAGAAGACTCGGTTTTGACTCAGTGGCCTAGACCGAATCCTACTGTCTTGGGTAGCGAATAAGGTGAGTTTTTAATCTTTGGAAGATGGTCTTTTGATGCCTAAGAACACAAAAATTGAAAACAATGTGAATTATACGAATTTAAACAGTAAAGATAATGAAGAAATTGAAAAGACAAGGGAGGAAGATGGAATAGAAACATAGATGGATATCAACAGAAGGATAAGTGTCTAATTGAACCCTTCGAAAAAGATTTCCCAACAAACTCAATCACTGGCTTTAATCGACCTTCCAAGAATGAATACTTGGCAACCCGGAGTTTGACTAACTTCCCCAAAATCTTGAACAAGATTAAGTAAAAAGAATCCTCTTCACAATAACAATAATTGAATCTTGCAAAATAAAATATTCTGAAATCTTATGAACAAAAACAAAAATTGAATCTTGCAAAATAAAATATTTCAAAGAATGTTTTTATTAATTAAATAATAAAAAATAATATATGTTTGGTTATAGAAAACCTAATGCCATATATATAGAGAGAGACCCAAACTACTTGGAAAACAAAGAAACAACACTTCTTTTGTCTCTAAGCAATGACCTAGTCATAATAATACTCTTTCAGCTAAACTAGTCTAAAATACTTAAATATTTTTAGTAAATAAATTTAAGCTTCAAAATCAAACTCAATATGATTTAAACATGAACCAAGGTTCAAAACTCGTAATTCCCGTAATAATCCATTCCAGAAATTCTGCTTGTGCAATCGTCACTAAAATGGCTATAACTTGAGCTCCCAAACTTGAAATCAAGTAATTCAAAATACGTTTTGAAGCTAATAGATATAAATATTTCATCATTTATAAGACATCTTGACCCAAAAATGCCTAGATCCCATAAAAAAAAGCATTACAAGTTGACTAATTTTCTAAAGTTGAAAAGTGGCTGCTTGAGTAAATTAAATTGAATTAATTTCTCCCCATTCGCACATGTTGAATCAATAATTGATGCTTAATAAAGTCTTCAAAGAATGTTCACACCCATGGTTCTCAATTTTGAACCAAGATTTCTATAACGGCCCGATTATCAATGGTACCAGAAAATGTGATTTCAGAACCCCATTTTCGTAAATTGAGTCCATAAATATAAAATAGGAATATTTATGAAGGTAGTGTAAAATATATTGAGGAATGGTCAAGTAATTTAGCCGATAAAATAGTTAATTAAAGTTTAAGGACCTAGATAGGCAATTATCCTAAGGACCAAAATGGTTATTTAACCATTTTCCATCATGAATTAGTGGATGATGATGTAGAACTCCACTTTGCTTAGCTAATGATTAATTAAGTATAATAAAACATTAATTTAATTAATTAACTAAGCTTAACTAGTTATAATCCATGTATAAAAGGAAGATAGTGGGAAGAAAGATGAGAATGCTCATCTTCTTCCACCATCCAAAGAAGAAAAAAAAAAAGAGAAAGCTTCAAGCATTCATCCATTTGACCATACTCAAAATTCTTAGGTAATCAAGTTATTTTTCATGTAATTTTTATAAATTTGTGATAACAGGAGCTTGATTTAGCTAGCCCATGTATCAATTTGTTCAATTTTTGAAATTCTATCAAGTTTTCATTGTTGATGAATTGATGAAATAGACTTGAAATTGATAGATATTAAGTTTAAATTATGAAATAGGCTAAATTGTAAAGTTAATTAAGCTTGTTTGTTAGCTTTTGAAACATTAATGACCAAATTGAATAAATGTAAAATATATCATGAAATGATTCCAAGAATAGAAATTATAAGGTCCTTAATGAAAGAATGTGAAATCAGATTTTAATATGAAGCTAGGAATTGAAAGATATGTCTATCTCGTGTTCAAGGGCTAAATTGAATAAAATAAAAAAAATATGTGTGAAATTTAGGATCATGCATCTCATGACATTGTTGTTGGAAAAAAAATCTGGTTCAGAAATGATTTTCTTGCACAACAGAAAATAAAAATTTTAAAAATTGACCTAGTTTGTGATATTTATAGCAATAAATCTTAGACTAAAATTATACTTGTGTTTTCGAATAGACGGATTCTTGTCGTTCCCGGCTTTCAACCCAATGATCTTCTTCGCTATTCTCGTACCACAAATTACTTTGATGGGCTCGAATGATTCGAATCAAACACAGAAAATAGAAAAAGTTTTCTTTTCTTTTTGGGTGAAAATGAAAATTCTCTTCTCAAATAGAAACTGACAAAATCGTTATTCCAGAAAATATATTTAATTCTTAGAGAATAAAAGTTCTCTATTTATGAGTAGAATAATGATATCTTAAAGTTGTGTCAATAGTCTTACTGATGCCATCTATTTATAGGGAGAGAAGGTAGAACCCTTGTTGAATTAGTGAATTTTATTTCAAATAGGAAAACACTTCCTACTTAGAGTAGGATTAAGGTGGGTGACACACCCCTAGTATTCCTACTAGGGTTTTCGTCCCATCATATTCTATGAGGGGATTTTGGTCCTTTCTTACATCGAGCTCAATTACGAGTACTTCCCGAAAATTGTAACCCAGTACTTTGTAATCTAATCCAACCCGATTTTGTTTTTCTATTTCTTAAAATAAACTTCAATACCTATATTTAGTTAAATAATTTTCTCATCCCAATTTTACTTTTGGTAAAATTATGATGATTTTACCCCTGATAAAATTTTCAAGAAAATATATTTAATATATCACTATTCAACTTGTTCACTATGATCGTATGATTTATTTTCATTTTTGAGCTTTAAAATAGCTCAAAACCATAAACTCAATCTTTCGATCATTTTTGAGAATTCCTTGTTCATTTTTAAATGAATTCATTTCTCATTTTCATTTTCATTTCCATTTTGAGAAAACCATATTCATTTTCAAAAGATTCCATTTTCTCCATTTTCATTTTCATTTTGGAGAAAACCATAATCATTTCCTGAATGTTTCCCATTTCTCCATTTCACCATTTCTATTCAATTTTGTTCATTTGATTCATCATGCAATTTATTTTTGGTTTCAACGAGCTAATAGAGGGACCAATTAAACATATGCAATTGGGGCTCAAATGATTTACAATTAAGTTCTAGCTTTTTGCCTATTAATTATAAGCTCATTTACTCATGAAGTCATTCCACTATAGCATCGTGTCTAAGTTCTCCCCAATGGGATACCATTACGAAAACAACTCAATCAGTGCTCCTCCAATGACATTGTCATAAGTGTGTTACCCTCATAGTATATCCTTAATATCTTTGAGATAATATCCATTCTCCCAATATGATCTTATTTTATCTCATATAACCATTACATCTTCCTTCATGAAAAGTCAATCACTATGAAATAGTTATCAAGTCATCCATCACAAAGACGAATGAACCATGACCATGTTTACTTTTCATCAACCATGTAATGTCAATGAGAGGATATCATTTACCATGTCTTAGGCTATGAATTCCACTATTGTGTATGGCGCTACATACTGTAGAAGACATACACCCAACGCACCAGCTTTCGGTTCTTTATCTATTCGAACTCAGGCTTTTAGTCACACATACATAGTCTGTTATCCACTCAGGATTTAGGTATGTCACACTATGACTTCTCACAAGTGAATAAATCCATAAACAAATTCAGGATCTATTCTTCTTGGGTCTAGTACGATGTACTATTAGTCTAGTTAGTCACATCTATGTCTCTATCTTCTAGGAGACATCTGTTCTGATGCCCAAGACAAAACATCTCCCCAATTAGACTCGATAGATGAAATATTAGTCTTTCAATCGATTTGTCCATTTTTGATTAAACTAAGGACATGTTTAGGTTCATGTACTAATATAAGATGTTTTTCCATATTACGATCCAACAACGTAATACCACTTAGTATTAGTTTAAACATTATACAACCTATAAGAAGCATTTGCTTCCATTTTGAGGCGTGCAAAAAAACATATGAGGACAATTATACAAAGTATTAATGTAATTTACGAATAAATTTATTAACCAATCTATTTGAAAAAATTCCAAGTGTACATTGATCAAAATATTACACTTAGGACACTAGATCTAATAGTCCCACACTTGCCCTAATGAAGTTGATGAGTCATGTTTCGCATTCTTGTGCCCCTCCATATATTTCCCAAATAGCTCTCCAGCTAGTAGAGTCTTGGCAAAACAAATCCCTAGGGTTTTCTCCTCAGATGTGATCTTTGACTACATACATTATTCCATTAAACAATGCCATCTCCCTTATGATACTTTGCATCAATGTGTAACACCCCGAACCCGAGACCGTCACCGGAGTCGAACACGAGGTGTTAACAGACTTTTAAAAATTTTCCAGACACTGCCAATCTGCGTAATAGTCGCTTTAAAAATCATATCTTGAGTTTCACAACTTGAAAATCAGTTTCGTGATTTTTCCCTGAAACTAGACTCATATTCCCATCTACATATTTTTTTCTAGAATTTTTGGTCGGGCCAATTAGTACAGTTTATTAGTCAAAGTCTCCCATGTTACAGGGATCGAATACCCTGACCTTTGCGCATTACGACTTGGATATTTCCTTGTACAGGGCTCCAATACTGATGCCGTTTGTTTCTATAGAAACTAGACTCAGAGAGAAATCTATACATATATGGTATGACTCCTAATTATCTCTGGTTAATTTATGATAAATTTTCAAAGTCGAAACAGGAGATCCAGAAACTGTTCTGGCCCTGTTTCACGAGAACTTTAATATCTCTTAATATACTGTTCATATGATTGTTTCGTTACTTTCATATGAAAATAGATTCATCAAGGTTCGATTACATAATTTATTCAATATTTAATTCCATTCCTAAAAATTTTTGTGATTTTTCAAATCCACACCACTGCTGCTGTCAGCATCTGTTTTCAAGGTAAACTTTACCTATTTCGTGGTTACCATGGACCAACTAGGGTTTTGTCATACATAGGTCCACATATGATCATATTTAGCCATTCCAATGGCTGATCATTTGCCCAACACTTCCATTCCAAACCATAGTCACATCATGAAACCATATATACATACATAAACACAAATGGTCTAATGCCATACTCCACTTCTACAAGCCATTTTCGCATGGCTGTACACACATACATCACAAAAAGTGCTTAAAACAACAAGGGGTAGTCCTATACATGCCATATCCAGAGTTCAACTAAAAGAGTACCAAAAGAGCTTTGATAGTGTGGATGACTTCGACTTCGATGATCCCGAATCCGATAGCTAACGAACAAAATCTATAAAACAGAGAGCCCAAGCAACGGGGTAAGCATTTTAAAGCTTAGTAAGTTTCAAGTAATGAAATCGGCTTTGACTAAAGTATTACATTCACATAGCTAAGTGAATCACTTTATTAATACACATTCTCATAATCATGCTTACTTCACAATTCGTCAACATATATACACACACAAGGTATCAACCCATATAAAAGCCCAAAAGTTCGTTAGTCGATTGAACGAATACTACTTAAAACGAATCGACTTTTCCGAATCACATGCAAACATACCTTATCGTTTGGGTTTGTTGAGCGTATTAATTGAATTTATTACAGCACAAAACGCTCACATTCATACCCAAGTTTCTTCGGAATTTAGCCGGATATTACCACAAGCACAATTGCCTTCGGGTCTTAACCCGGGCATAGCAACTCGCACGAATGCCTTCGGGTCTTAGCCCGGATATATCAACTTTCACAATTGCCTTCGGGTCTTAGCCCGGATATATATCAACTCGCACAAATGCCTGCGGGTCTTAGCCCGGATATATCAACTCGCACAAATGCCTGCGGGTCTTAGCCCGGATATATATCAACTCGCACAAATGCCTGCGGGTCTTAGCCCGGATATATCAACTCGCACAAATGCCTGCGGGTCTTAGCCCGGATATATCAACTCGCACAAATGCCTTCGGGTCTTAGCCCGGATAAAATCACTAGCACAATTGCCTTCGGGACTTAGCCCGGATAAAATTCAAATGCTCATGCACATATATGTCAACAATCATGACACATCCATATTTCACTTTCGTTACTAAGGCTCAAACACAAAGCATTTATTAAACCTTTCCAATTTCGGCTCAATAGCCACACACAAAGAGCATGATTTCAATTGGCTTTATAACATAGTCTCTATGCACATTTGACTATCCATCATAGGATGACTAATCATTTCAATATAATTCAAGTAGGGTCATTACTCGAAGACTTACCTCGGATGTTGTCGAACGACTTCAATGGCTATTCAATTACTTTTTCCTTCCCTTTATCGGATTTAGTTCCCCTTTGCTCTTGAGCTTAAGTTCAACAAATTTTAAAATAGTCATTAATCGACTATTCAAGTATTACTTTCAGAATAATATATAAATTGATTCGACTTTCACACACATAGATTATAGTAAGCTTTATAAAAATCAATAAATAATTCATTAGCAAATTTTCATTAATGTTTACAACAAAATCACATATTCACTACGAGCTGTTTTCCCTGAGCAGCAGTCACTAAATTATTTATAACTGGAGCTAAAAAACTCCAAATCACTTGCCGTTAATTTTCCATGAATATAGACTCGTATATCTTCCATCCATAAAATTTTCAGAATTTTAGGCTTGGCCAATCAATACCAGATTTTTCTTAAAGTTTCCCCTGTTTCACTGTTTGACTAATCTGACCACTCTTCACTACGAATCAAATTTCTCATTTTACAGAATTTCAAATGTGTTGTATTTGATTTCATTTGAAACTAGACTCATTAAGGAGTTTAAGCATATAAATTTTATCTTATAATCATTTTTGTACAATTTATAATGATTTCCTAAATACAGAACAGGGAATCTAGTAGTCATTTTGACTCAGCCCCACAATACTTCAAATATCTCAAGATCGGTAACTCTTTAGTTCTTATAGTTTCTTTTGTAAGAAAATAGACTCTTCAAGCTTTAATGACATAATTTACTCAGCTTCTAATTCAACTCCTACAAATTATGGCGATTTTCCAAAATCACCTTACTGCTGCTGTCCCCAAGCAGATTATTACCAAATCAAATACTAACATTTGCATTTCACCTTATTAGCTAGCTTAGCAAACCTTAATTTAACATATAATTCACACATATCACATTCCAAGCATTCACTCTATTCTATCACTTAAGGTACAAACATTACTCAATAACTTCCTAATTCAAGTACACATTCGGCCTTGGTACATAATAAGGTAGTCGATTCCTTTCCCTTTAGCACCCATTGCTCACATATGATTATTTGTATAGCTCAAACACTCATCTATCTTTATCATGAAACAACAAAATTTACCATTGTCAAATACCATAGCCGAATGTCATTAAACCTAAACCACCATGAAAATTTTACTTATCACCTCATACCTTATTATCAAATTGAACTAATTATGCTTATAAAAATAATATCAAAACCGAAACCTTTTGATAATTAAGCCTCTAATTATTTATTACAATTACCCAAACAAAATTTTCTCACATTTAACACTTATATACCAATCAATTGTTGAAGACAAACAAAATCTCATTTCCTCCCTTGACAACCACAACCGAAAGCTCAAACCAACATCTAAAATTCCAAGTTTTCAAATGGGCTAATATGGAACTAGCTAATTGACTTAAACTAAACTTAAAATTTCAAAAACTAACAAAATTTTTACTAACCTTCTCAAGCTTCAAGTGACCGAATGTTTCCCTCCTATCTTCCTCTTTACAATCGGCCAAGAAGAACCAAGGATACAAGCTTTGTTTTCATTACCTTTCTTTTTTTCTTTTATTCTTTCTTTTATTCATTATAACTCCAATAACCCAATTTCTTATTATAATATCAAATTCAACAAATATATTGCCCATCATCAATCCATCTTGGCCGGCCACTATAAGGGAATTGGGCAATTTGACATGCAAGTCCACCCTTGTGTTGACATGCACTAATAAGCCCTTTAAAATTAGCCTATCATATTTCACCATGTCTCATGTTGATCCCTATTTAATAATTCCTCATGCAATTGGCAAAATTAGGGAATGAAACTTCCACATATGCATGTACACACACATAATAAACATAGAACATAGCAATTAATTATTTTTATAACTCGGTTTTGTGGTCCCGAAACCACTTCCCGACTAGGGTCAATTTTGGGCTGTCACACAATGTGTTTTGTCCTTAGGTGGTTTCTTTAAGGTTTAGCTATATTCTCACTATTATAGTGCCATAGCTTTTCCATAGCTCATATTCGGCCCTCCATAGTGAAGTTAGTAGTGCAACCCTACTTGACACTTATTCACACTATGGGTCCCCCGTCTAGGACAATAACATAACTTGATGTTGATTTCCTCGAATCTCAACACATTTTGGAAGTCAGAGTTAGTGTCCTTGATAGGAGTAAGATCTCCTTCGAAATAAATAAGCATATAATCCATCGTTCTCCTTAAATACTTGAGTATATGCTTAACTATTTGACAGTGTTTTGGCATTGGATTTGCTTGATATCGACTTACCAACCCCACTGCAAAATAGATATATAGGCATGTGCATAACATAGCATACATGAGACTTCCTACTCCTGAAGCATAAGGAACTTTCCCATGTTCTCTCTTTCTTTCGCTATCTTAAGACAATCCTCTTAAGAAAGATGAAATCCTGGTACCGAAGGTTGATTTCCCTTCTTCAAATTGATTATTACATAACACTCCTATTTATGAAGCTCGAGATAGCGCTATCATATTGTTCTTTTGATCCCTTAGGATTCAAATGCCTAGAACAAAATTAGTTTCTCCAAAGTTCTTCATGATACCCTGTTGAGTTAACCATAGTTTAACCGATGGCAATGTCCCTACGTCATACCCAATGAGTAGAATGCCATCGACATATAGAATGAGAAGAACCATATTTCCATCCCCTAAATGTTTATAATCAAAAGGTTCATTTATGTTTTGCTCAAATCCAAAAGTCTCGATCGCTTGACCAAATATTTGATTCCATAAGCAAGATGCTTGCTTAAGTCCATATATGGATCTAAGAAGTTTGCAAACTCAATGAATGTACAGTATTTCCATGAATACACACAATATTATACATTAAACAAAAGCCACAAAAGGCACATTCTCAACATAATTTTACTATAAAAACAATCTAGCATATTTATGCATCACTTTCTAATATGTCTAACATTATATTCACATATGTATACATGTATTACATTTTATAGCCAATTCATTAATCGATAAATTGACAACTTGTGAAACATAAAAGTGGGCTTTATCACCACACATTGGATACACAGATCTCCAATGCACCAATGACTAAGAGAGTCGAAAATATCCCACAAGTGTAGCCTCAAGCTAACATTCTCCAACACACCAACATATCTCGATGAATAGAGCTTAGCTTACATTCCCTTATCTCTCCAAACTGTCTTGGGCCTTAATGCCCAAAATCACAACACAAGGGTGAGTACTCACATAATCCTATGGCATGCCAACTATATCCAACGGTCTAAAAAGATCCCAAGGCCAAAGTGACCACAATAAAACACATATTTACTTACTACTTTCTACACACTTTCACTGCACATTTACATCATTAACACAACATCATCACTATCACTTGGCATGTTTAGCATGCTCAGAACTGAAACATTTCACAAGAACTAACACAACATATATCCCATATCACATCACACATCATATCACTAAATCCACATCACAAAGTCACAATTTTTGCAAAATAAATGAGAGGAATAAGAAAGCTTACACTCGAAACTTAGAGTAGGGGTTTAGGTGATTCCAACCACTCACCATTCACAATTGTTCCTAATTGCCGAAAGCTTAAACTTGCTTCTCCTTGTTTTTTTTCCTTGCTCGAAGAAGGCACCCATGGTTTTGAAGCTTCACCAAAGTAAATCACACAATAAACACAATTATTTACAGCCTTAGATACACCTTAACAAGCAAAAACATAGATCAAAGGTTAGTTCCTCTTGAACTTGAAATTTTCGACTAGCAACCTCGAAATTCAAATATCTTAATCTCTACTCATTCCCATTGCCTAAAATCAATTCCAATCATCTAATTACTCATCTAAGAATAATTCTCAACCTTCAAATCACACAAAATTGCTCAGATTCATGGTTCTAAAAATTCGACATACATAGCCCTTTTTAACAAAAACTCAACAAAACCTTTGAATTCCTTAACGAAACTTTTTAAGGAGAGTTTAAAAACCTTCTAATCACATAAAAACAAGTTGAAAAACACTTTGAAACTGTTATTTTATTCAAAATCCTAGATTTTACCATTAACAACCCAACTTTCGACTTTTACCTAAAACCTTTGATTCAATGGCTTAAAACTTGATTTAAATAACTAGATTACATTAAAAACTGTTAGGAAAACAAAATGTTACCTTGATTGAGGGAAATGCAAATGATTGGTGTAAATTCAAGAAAACCCACAAGTTGAATGATAGCAAAAACTTTGGTATATTTACCTTTATGGTACTCTCAACTTTAACCCCTTTTTCAAAAAAGTCCACGCTTTAAAATTAAAAGGCTTTTCCACACTATTTTCACAAAATGATTTCATATTCAAAATGTCCATAGATGAAGACATTTTCGGTTTACCATGTTTCAAATTTCCAAACTCATTTTGAGCTATTATTCCAAAATTACCCTCGAAAATTCTAGACCCAATTTTGGGATGTGACATGCCTAGTGCAATTAATTGGGATAGAATCTCATTCTCTATGAGGTACCTTACATTGATTAGACCGAAGTGTCTTTATGGGTAAACCTAGTTGTTTTTCCACTTCTGCACGAAACTCAAATGTTTCACTCTTGCGGTGCATTAGGTACACATAAACCATATATGGAATAATCACTAATGAAGGTTACATAATAATTGTATCCACATCTTGCACTGACACTCATGAGGCCATATAAGTTAATATACACAAGTTCTAGGGGCTTTACGGCCAATGTTTCTTTTGCATTAAAAGATCGCTTAGTCATCTTACCTTGCAAGCAAGATTCATATTGTGGAAGATAGATTTCTGTAAATGAACTTAAGATGCCATCTGTCAAAAGTTTAGTGATTCTTTCATGGTTACTATGGTCAAGTCACAAATACCAAAGGCTTGCCTCATTAGAGTGAGAAAATTTAAGTTTCTTATTCGTTGTTTCTGTCTCAAGTAGTGTGTACATCTTTGATATGATAAAATAAAGATTATTTGAAATCCATTTATTATAGGTAAGATTGTGATTTCTAAATATTTTAATTACATTATTAAAAGTCATGGTCAAGTGTCTTTATATAAACATGCAACTGAAATTAAGTTTTTTTAAAACTTGGTACATAGAAAACGTTTTTCAAAATAATCTTCGTAAAATTATCCTAATAAAGATGTACATCTCCCGCTGGTTCAGCTGCCATAGTTGTCCAGTTTCTGATCCGCAATGATAAATTCTTATCTCTATAATCTTCTGTCTCCTCGAACCCCTGTAGAGAAACACAATCAGTTGGAAAAATGAGTTTGGAAAACACAGTGGAAAATAAATTTAGGGAAAAACTAAAGTTTCAAAGTATTTTTCCAAACAAGATATTGGTTGTGATTTCTAAAGTAATAAACACTTAATCAAAATTGTACCTTTTCGATTTGTTTAGGATGAGCGCTTCGATCGAGTAGTCTTCTCCGCTATCCTCAAGCTCACGTCTGTCGAGTGTGGACTTGCTTCGAATCAGAAAAATTTTCACAAAAATTACCAGTAGGGTAATTTTATAATTTCTCTAAACTTTTAGGTCAAGTTGTAAATTAGAGAAATATCTCTAGAAATTTTCTAGAATAATCTCTTCAGAGAATTCTCTCTACAGCTTCTCTTGAATTCAAGTGTGTGTAAATAATGACCCAAGGCTCTCTTCATATAGGGAGAGTTTAGAGAGTTCAACTATAATTAAACTTAATTACTTTAATATTAAATTAATATAATATTTATCAAGATAAATATTAGATTAAATTTAATATTAAATCTTATTAAAATAATAGAATGTTTATCTACAATATAAACATTAAATTAAATTTAATATTAGCATAATTACTTTAATATTAAATTAATAAAATACTATTAAGATAAGTATTAAATTAAATTTAATATTAAACTATTAAAATAATATTATTTTTGGAATAGTTAATCTGAAATCAAATTTTGTAGTAGAGTTCTAGTAGGAGTGTAACTCTTCCACTGCTCAACCACCACCAGCCACCGAGCATCGCCGCCGCAGCCAACAGGACCGCCGTGTCTGGTGATGTAGGTGCGACACCCTTATGGCACCCTGAGCCGGTTCGATCAGGGTGAATGACGACCCGCCTGATCTGGTCTAGCCACAAATTGGACTGTCGGCCCGTTTCACATATCAGGCCTAATTTGACCAATTTTTGGGTCTTGGTCTCAGTTTTGGGCTCCCGAGCCCAATTTACGATCTTAGGTCCGATTTTCAAGTTTAATTACCCATTAGGCTAATTATTTGACTTAAAAATTAACTTCCAAAAATATCATATTAATTTTAATTGATTTGATTAATTTAATTTTGCTTAATCAAAATTAATTTTTCGAAAAATCACTTAGATTTTCCAAATTATTTTTTCAAGAAAATTATTTAATCAAATTCTCTAGTTGAACAATTCTCACGACCACCTAATTTAATCCCACATTAAATAAATCGACTCAATTAAATTATTTCGAAAGTCGTAGAATTTTCTTCTGATTAAAATGCAGTCTGATTGAGCTTTTGTTGAGCTAGTGGAGGGACCAATCCAACATATAAAATTAGGCTCTAGTGATTGCAATTATGTCTAGAAGCATTGTTTCGATAATTTGCAATTACTTAATCATGGAGTCAGTCCACAAGAAGTACCATGATTGAAAACTCATTATTGTACACTTTTTATGAAAGCAATTCATCCAACTACTTTGTCCAATGACCTCATCATGTGTGTGTTACCCTCATATGATATCCTTGATTCCTTAGAGTTAAATTTGTTCACCTAATACAATCTTGTTTTATATTATTGTCACCATTGTGCCTTTTTAATGATTAATATGATCATTGTCAACAAATGACTGTGATAGCCATATTCAATATTTATCAATCCACACAATGCCAATGAAAGGATATCATTAACTCTTTAATTGAGCTATGAATTCCACTATTACTAGTAAAGCCATGCCATACACAAGTCATGTACCCAACATACCAGCTATGGGCTCGATCATCTTTGGAGGATAAGCCTCCACTTATATTAAAGCACATGAGTTGCATATATGGTCAGTGACCAACTCAGGATTTACGTAAATCACACCATGAATGTCACAAGTGAATTAATTCACAAATAGATTCAAAATTAATTCATCTTGTGTCTAGTCCCAATGTATCATTCTACTAATTAATACATCTATGTCTTTACTCGTGGAGTCAATTGCTCCGATAACCAAGACTACTCATCTCCCCCATTGGAATTGTAAACGACATAATAATCCTTCTCAGTATTTGAATCAAATGTTCACTTTGATTCTTTTACAGGATTACGGGCTCATTTAGATTATCTACTGAAGTAAGTCATCTTTCTCGCAATGTAAATGTTCTTTACAATGCTTGTCACAATTTCGCTATGCATGCATAATATAAAATATATAAATAGAAAAGGCATAATAGTGAATGTGAAAATAACTTTATTTATTTATTCATCATTCAAATAAATAGAAAATATTTACATGTTTTCTATAATATGGGCACATTTCCCAACTATCACACTTTCCCTAGTGAAGTAAATGTGTCATGTTTCGCATTACCATATACTCGACGTGTGTGTTAAAAATCCTGGTTACAAAAGTCTCAGTAAATGGATCCGTAAGGTTATTTTCAGAAGCTACTTTTATCTCATCTACAATTCCTTCGGCTACTGCCTTTTATATCAAGTGATACTTTTAATCAATGTGTTTCGTCATTTTGTGACTTTTCATTTCCTTTGTATTTGCTATTGTAGCACTGTTTTCACAATATAATGCTATAATTTTTCCCATACCAGGAATAACTTCAAGTTCGGTGAAAAACTTTTGAAGCCATATTGCTTCTTTCGTTGCCCTAGAAGCAGCCACTTACTCGACCTTCATACTAGATTCAGTAGTGTAAGTTTGTTTCATACTTCTTTATACTATGGCTCCAGAATGAATGCATTTCCCGACGTCGATTTCCTCAAATTTTTACAAGTTTGGAAGTCTGAGTCTGTGTATCCAACAGGAGTAAGGTCCTCCCAAGAATACACAAGTATATAATCTTTGGTTATTTTAGGATACTATAATATATGCTTTATAACTTGCTAATGCCTGATACCTGGATTCACCTGATATCGACTAACCATTCTTACCGTGAAACATATATTTGGACATGTACAAAGCATCGCATATAGAAGGCTTCCAACTGCCGAAGCATATGGAACCTTACTCATATGCTTTCTTTCTTCAGCTGTCTTAGGACAATCATCTAAAGAAAGGGGAAAACATAATGCAGTCGACTGAACAGATGGCTTTGCATTAGTCATTGCAAAATGTTTCAGTACCTTATCGATGTATGATACTTGAGATAGAGCTATCATTTTATTCTTTCGATCCTTAAGGATTCGAATTCCAAAAATTTAATTAGCTTCACCCAAGTCTTTCATGCTAAACTGTTGAGCTAACCATAGTTTAATCGATGACAATTCTCCTACATCGTTTCCAATAAGTAGAATATCATCGACATACAAAATGAGGAATATCACCTTTGTGTCATTTATACGCTTATAAACACAAGTTTCATTAGCATTTTGCTCAAATCCAATAGTCTTGATCGTTTGATCAAATCTTTTATTTCATGAGCGGGAACCTACTTAAGTCTATAAATGGATCTTAACAGTTTGCAAACATTTTACTCCTTTCTTTTGACAACATAGTCGGTGGGTTGAGCCATGTAAATGGTCCCATCAAGATAGTCATTCAAGAATGTTGTCTTGACATCCATTTTCTAGATCTTGTAATTGAGATCAGCGACAATAGATTAGAGTATGTGGATAGATGTAAGCATGGATACCGGAGAAAAGGTCTCATCGTAATCGATGCTTTCTTTCTGTGTGTAGCCTTTCCTTACAAGTCTAGCTTTGTGTGTATCTACTTTGCCTTTTGCATTTCTCTTTTTCTTGTAGATCCACTTACACCTTATGGGTTTAATCCCAATCGGTAAGTCTATAAGTTCCCACACCGTATTGGATTTCATAGAATCCATCTCGGTATTCATGGCCTATTCCCAGAGCTTGGAATCAATGTCCTACATAGCCTTCTCATAAGTAAGTGGATCATCATCCTTATAATTGGCTTCTGTATTATAAATGCTACCATCATAGAAGAAGAAGTCTTGTTTCTTAGTAACTCTCCCACTACGACAAATTCCCCTATGTTGTTGATCGTTTGCAGGTTTTTCTACAACTTTCTCAAGAATTAAACTTGGTGATTGTTCTACCACTCTCGAAAGTTCCTCGAGTATTACTTTACTTTGAGACTTAAATTTATCCATGTAGCTTTCCTCGAGGAAAATTAGTATATGTAGAAGCTTTAATTGTATTATCTTTTGGATTGTAGAATAATCCTCCCTTTGCTCTTTTTGGTGATATCCTACAAACATGCACAATTTCGTCAGTGCAACCAACTTCTTTTCATCCTTATCCACAACATGTGCTGGAGAACCCCAAGTTCTAAAGTGATTTAGAGAGGGTTTCTTTCCATGCCATAGTTCATAAGGTGTCTCACAAGAAGACTTGGTTGGCACATCATTCAGAATATAACAAGTCGTTTGTATCGCATATCCCTATAAGAAAGTAGGAAGTTGTGAATAACTTAACATTGAACGAACCATGTCAAGCAAGGTTCTATTCCTTCTTTTAGCTACGCCTTTTTGCTGTGGAGTGCCCGAAGCAGTCAATTAGGATAAAATCCCATTCTCTATGAGTTATTCTAAGAACTTATCAGAGAACTATTCCCTACCTCGGTCAGACTAAAGATTCTTTATGGATAAATCTAATTATTTTTCCACTTCTGCACGAAACTCTCAAAATTTATCAAAGGTTTTGCTTTTACGGTGCATTAGATACACATAACCATATCGAGAATAGTCATAAGCAAAAGTCACGTAATAATATAACTTCCGAACACAGGTGCTCATTGGACCACATACATCAGTGTGCACAAGTTCTAAAGGTTGGTTGGCCCTTGTACCTTTTTGCATTAAAATACCTTTTAGTCATTTTACTTTACAAGCAAGATTCACATTATGGACGACTAACTTTCTTAAGCAAAATTAAGGGACCATTTTTCATGAGTTTAGTGATTTTTTCTTGGTTAATATGACCAAGTTATAAATGCCATAGGTACCCCTTATTAGAGTGAGAAGTTTTCAGCTTTTTATTCACTATTTCAATTTGAAGCATCGAGTAGTTATTTGGTTTGATAAAGTAGAAATTATTTTTCATCCATCCATTATAGATTAAAGAACGATTTTTTTGAATAACAATCCCTTTATTGAATGTCATGGTATAACCGTTATAAAATAAACATGCTACAAAAGTTAACTTCCTCTTAAAATGAGATACATAACTTCCTCTTAAAAAGAGGCACATAAAACACGTTATTTAAAATATTCTTCCTAAAATTATCAAAGTGTAAAATAAATTCTCCTACTGCTTTGGTTGAAACATAGCTCCCATCTCTAGCATGTAATGAGAGGCTCCTGAAACACACACATGGTTAGTGGATCTAGAATCAATAACCTAGTAGTCAATTGATTCTTCCATTAAGCAAACTTCAACCACAAAGAGTTCCATACCTTTTCACTTTTTTGTTAGGTAATACAAATACTCCTTGCAATTTGATTTGAAATACCTTTTCCTGTTGTAGAAGAAACCTTTGATCTTGTTAGGATCTTTTAACTTCTTAGCCTTCTTCCTATCCACATGAGGTGGAACCAAAGACTTAGTCGATTTCTTCTTTCCCTTAGCTTTCTGCTTCCCCTTAAAGGATGAGGGGCCCACAACTAAGTTTGCTTTAGGTTTTTCTTGAACCAACTTACCATTATTCATCATCAACTCATAAGATTGTAATTCCATCATGAGTCGAGTCAAGGTAAGCACCTTGTTCCCCAATTTGTAAGTGGCCCTAAAACCAACAAACTCCTTTGTTAAGGATTTGAGCAATATTTCAATTTGAGTGTCCATGTCTAGTTCAGCCCCATTGTCCTATGCTTCCGCAAAGAATCCTATAAGCTTAAGCATATGTTCTTTGACCGGATTGCCAATTTTCTATTGAGAATTCATCAAACTTGTAATAGCAGATTGTCAAGCCAACGCGACTTGGCCTCTAAGCAAATCCTCCAAATTTGTCATGTTCTCTTTGGCAGTACGAAAATTCTTGTGTTGGTTTTACCACACACTACTCATGCTCATTAACATATAATAATGAATAATCGAATCAGAATCTCTTCAGTAATTTCTCACTTTGGGTTGAGCTTCAGGAGGGTACATTTCATCAAGAACGAATTTGTCTTTCTCAAAGATGAGAACTATCATCAAGTTTCGTTTCCATTCTCAAAATTTATCCTCATTTAATTTTTTCTCAGTAAGAATACTGATGAAAGGAGTAGGAGGCATATTTGAACTAAAAAAATAAAGATTTCGCTAATTACTATCTTTGTATTAAGCAAATATTTTTCATTTCAGCAACATATTAAGAATGCAGTATGATGCATGCGTCTTGTATTAAAACCTTGAAAAAAAATTTCTGTTGTGACGATCATTCTTACATTCATCAACCATGTCGCCTTGGGATCCCATGATTAACTAGCAAGAACGTGGATTACATCCAATCAATTTGTGAATCTTAATTCTCAAGACACCACACAAACTAACGACCGTTTAACGTTTGGCCATCATCTCTAGCGTAAATATCATTTCTTGGGAAACTATTTAATAAGAGATGATTTTGATTGTGTAACCATTGAATCAACACCCATCATGAATATGAACATACTTTCATTTGTAAGTTATCTTGGGACAATCTCTCCAAAAGTCATGCATGACTAGTTGTCCTTAAAAGGAAATCCCATCTAGTGAACCCACGTGACAAATTTTGCATTGGGGTGCGGCCAGGGTAGGAACCAGCTCGAAACTTTATCATGTTATCACTTAGGGACCATCAGTGGAGATCGTAGGTCTTGTTCAAAGTCATTCTCCCACTCAATATTTTAAAAACATGCAAGGTTGTTATCCCAAATTTTAAGAATGATCATACAATAGTCCTAGTGGCATTCTTACTGACGTGATCTAGCTTGGTTGAATGAGTCGAGTCTACGTATGTTGCCCGATCGTCGTCGAGAAGTGTCGATTCCAAAGTCTTTAATTGGGTTGAATCGGTTAAGTAGGTTTAATATTAATGGAATGGGGTTCAAGTTGGCTAAGTTTTTGTTAAGGTAGGTTCGATTATGGAAGTTATTGGGGATGGGCTCGATTTTAAAAATATAAGATAGTTAAAGATAAATGATAGAAAAGGATAGCGACCTTAAACGTCAAGAGCGATTCAACACTATAAAGAGTGTCACCCCTGTTCTTATAGTGTTTAAGGTGAGAAAATGGTTTGGTAAAAGGATAGGTGAACGCCACACCAAAAGGTTGGTGATAAGTTTAAAAAGGAGTTTGGATTGACGCCACTAGCACGCTAGATAAGTCACTCGAGACTCACATGAAACAAAGAGGAAGAACCTCACAAGAACAAATGTTCATTTAATAAATTGGCAAAAAGTCTTTTACATCCAAAATGGGCTAAATATTTATAGCCTTACTTGAGATAACCGAATGGACAAATGACTAGCTTAAAGGCTAATTAATCCAACTATTAAGGAGCTAGAATAATCTAGAACACATTCATTAAATTGTTAAGTCTATATTCGGCTGAATAGAGCTTCAATGGTCAGCTTCTTGATTAAGTAAAACTAGCTTGAATAATGATGAATGTATGGAAGCTCATTAGCCTTGTCTAGGTTTGACCATAGGCATAAATGGGGCATTGATGTTGTGGTGTTTGGCTGAATGCTTATGAGCCTTGAAGAGGGTCCTTGAATAGCCTTTGAAGTGTGAAAAGTCATCCTTAAAAAGTCTCTTGTGTGTGAATACCTTCGGCCGAATGATCACTAGGTGTGAACAACAAGTGTGAATGGAGTGATGGTGCATTGGGAAGACATTCGGCCAATCTTGGGGAATAAAAGGTGGAAGTAGTCTCTTGGCCAAATAGACACCTTAGAAAGCCAATGGATCCACCACCATTCATTGAAAGTAGCCATACATGCATCCTTGCATACTTTGAACCAAGCTGTGCATGAACATCATTTAATGCTCCTCTCACATTCGGCTGAACCTACATAGCATATGAACATATTAAATCAATTATAGATTCAGTTGAACATAATCAAAATATCATCTAGACAAATTAAATAACATACTAGGATAAATTAAGATACTTAATTATGGACTAGCTAGTATATTAAATTTGGCTAGCTCAAAAACAAGTGAAAATACTTAATGAACTAAATTGAGCTAGGGAATTCGGTCTTGAGTTGTATCAATTTAATTAAAAATGAAACTAAAACTTAATTTATTAAAATGATGAAAGGAATGAGCTAGAAAGAAACTAAATCAAGCTTAAACAAGCTGAATTAAACTTAAGTGAGCTGATTTGAGCTAGATGGATCCTAGAAAGCTAGTGATGAGTTGAGATCAGCTTGCACTAAGATGCAAGGAGCCTTTATTGAGCTGGCCCAAACTTCTCCTTTAACATGGAGCTTATTTTCTTTCCAAAGTTGAGAAAATAAAGTTGAAACAGCTTCTAGAAGGCGCTTAGCTCGAGCTCGAGTCATGGGTCCTTTAGGGAGCTTAATGGCATCGGGATTAGAGCTTGTTGAGCTTTGGGTCGTGGTCATGTCACTTACCTAATCTAAATGACATGCTTCCAGTATATGCATGAAATGCTATGGAAATTTTATAATATTCACATTCATTCGCAAGAATCAATCAATCATAAAAACAAACAATTTTGATTCTCCACAGTTTTTCTTTTAAGGAAAAATTAAAGAAGTGAATGCAAACCATGCACCAGGTAGGGTCCCAGGAAAGGGAGGTGAGTCGAATTTGACCGTTTAAAAACTAAGCCTCACCTAGCCAGAGCCAATCCTAGACATGCACATTCTCATTACCACACTTCTCACAATTATCGAATAACCTAAAGAAGTGAATAGAACAATACAAGACATGAATTTTCTCATTACCACCCTTTTTATTTTTAATCAATCAACTTGGATCATCTCATATATATATCACAATTATAACATTACATAATATAAATATTATAAACAATTATAAAACAGATACATAATGAGATAGGTAATTAAAATAAAATTGTCAGTCAAGGTTTCCATGGTTCTATTTCTAGAAAATAAATGGAAAAATAAAATTACATAATTTTTCACCACAAGGCATTCCTTGGGTCTTTAACCACCATTACATCTTTTCCTCGTCAAGGGCTCCTTTTGAAAAAAAATACATTTAAGTCCTATATTCATTTCTAACTCACAAGAATTCTATGAATTTTAAGAAAAAATATAACCCTACATGGAGATGATAGTCCACGGTCTATTTCCTAAGAAGCACAACCTCGGAAAAAAAACAATTATATAACAAATATATAATATCGCATCCATTCCCATATATAACTCAAAACATACATAAGATTTAAAGAATGTCACTTTCAATGTAATCAAATCATTCAAGAAGAAGAGAAATTTATTTTGATTATCTATTTATACTTATAGATATAACACAACCTGGCTCATGATATCAATTGTTCGAAAAACGGGTTTGGAAAATGCAGTGAAAAATAAATTTAGGGAAAAACCAGAGTTTTAAATTTTTTTCCAAAATAAGATCTAGGTTGTGATATCTAAAGTAATAAACACTTAAACAAATTTATACATTTTTGATTCGTCTAGGATTAGCGCTTCGACCGAGTAGTCTTTTACGCTATCCTCAAGCTCACGTATGCTGAGTGTGGGCTTGCTTCGAATCAAAAAAAATTTCACAAAAATTACCAGTGGGGTAAATTTGCAATTTCTCTAAACTTTTGGGTCAAGTTGTAAATCAGAAAAATATCTCTAGAAATTTTCTAGAATAATCTCTTCGGAGAATTTTCTCTCTACAACTTTCTCTTGAATTCAAGTGTGTATAAATAATGACTTAAAGCTCTCTTTATATAGGAAGAGTTTAGAGAGTTCAACTATGACTAAACTTAATCACTTTAATATTAAATTTAATCTAATATTTATCTTATATTAGATTAAATTTAATATTAAATCTTATTAAAATAATAGAATGTTTATCTACAATATAAATATTAAATTAGATTTAATATTAAATTAATAAAATACTATTAAGATAAGTATTAAATTAAATTTAATATTAAACTATTAAAATAATATTATTTCTGGAATAGTTAATTTTAAATCAAATTCTCTAGTAGAGTTCCAATAGGAGTGTAACTCTTCCACTGCTCAACCACAGATGACCAACCGCCGCCAGCCACCAAGACGTCGTCGTCGTAGCCACCGGCACCACAGTGTTTGGCGATGCTGGTGCGACACCCTTACGACACCCCAAGTCGGTTCAGCTATTGTCGGTTCAGTTTGGGTCAATGACAACTCACTTAGTTCGGTCTAGCCATCGATTGGACCATTAGTTCGGTTTCACATACTGGGCCTGATTCGCCCAATTTTTGGGTCTTGGTCTCGGTTTTGGGCTCCTGAGGCCAATTTACGATCTCAAGTTCAATTTTCAAGTTCAATTACATATTGGGCCAATTGTTTGACTTGAAAATTAACTTTCAAAAATATCATGTTAATTTTAATTAAGTTGGTTAATTTAATTTTACTTGATCAAAATTAATTTTTCCAAAAATCACTTAGATTTTCCAAATTAATTTTTCAAGAAAATTCTTTAATTAAATTATCTAGTTGAACAATTCTCATTACCACCTAATTTAATTCCACATCAAATAAATCGACTCAATTAAATTATTCCCAAAGTCGTAGAATTTTCTTCTGATTCAAATATAGTTCAATCGAGCTTTTGTTGAGCTAGAAGAAGAACCAATCGAACATATACAATTAGGCTCTAGTGATTGTAATTATGTACAGAAGCATTGTTTTGATAATTCGTAATTCATTATCGTTCTGGTTATCATTCCGATAATCATGGAGTCAGTCCACAAGAAGTACCATGATTGAAAACTCCTTATTGTATACTCTTTACAAAAGCAATTCATCCAACTGTTTTGTCCAATGACCTCGTCATGTGTGTGTTACCCACATATGATATCCTTGATTCCTTTGAGTTAAATCTGTTCACTAAATACAATACTATTCTATCTCATTGTCACCATTGTGTGTTCTTAATGATTAATATGACCATTGTCAACAAATGACTATGATAAATTGCTCGTTTGAGAAAAAGCAACCTGTGGCCTCATTCCATATTTATCAATCCACACAGTGCCAATAAGAGGATACCGTTAAGTCTTTAATTGAGCTAAGAATTCCACTATTGCTAGTAAATTCATGCCATACACAAGTCATGTACCCAATATACCAGCTATGGGCTGGACCATCTTTGGAGGATAAGCCTCCACTTATATTAAAGCACATGAGTTGCATATATGGTCATTGACCAAGTCAGGATTTAGGTAAATCACTCCAAGAATGTACAAGTGAATTAATTCACAAATGAATTCAGAATTAATTCATCTTGGGTCCAGTCCAATGTATCATTCTACCAATGAATACATCTATGTCTCTACTCGTAGAGTCAATTGCTTCGATAGCCAAGACTAGTCATCTCCCTAATTGGAATTGTAGACAACATAATATTCCTTCTCAGTATTTGAGACAAATACTCACTTTGATTCTTTTACGGGATTACTGACTCATTTCGATTATCTACTGAAGTAAGTCATCTTTCTCGCAATGTAAACATTCTTTACAATGCCAATTATTTTCAGTTTGAACTTTAGATAATCAATGAGCTAATATTTGCTTGTCACAATTTTGCTATACATGCAAAATATAAAAGACATAAATACAAAAGACATAATAGTGAAATGTGAAATTAACTTTATTTATTTATTCATCGTTCAAATATATAGAAAACATTTATAGGTTTACATCGTTCAAATATATGGGTACATTTCCCAACACAGACATGATTAGTGACTTCTAAATCAATGACCCAGTTGTCTATTGAGTCCTCCTTTAAACAAGCTTCTATCGTACAGAGTTCCATACCTTTGCCTTTGGTGGCCAAGTATTCCTTCCACTCTCTACAATTCACCTTGAAGTGCTCTATCTTACTGCAAAAGAAGCATTTAAAATTAGATAAGTCTTTAGGATTTTTGGTTCTCTTCCTTTCCACTTGTGGTGGTGTGACAGCCCTAAAATGACCCTAGTCGGAAAGCGGTTTTGGGACCGCTAAACTGAGTTACCAAATTATTTGAATGTGATATTTATTGTCTAAAATATGTGATTATGAAGGTGTGAAAGTTTTAGGCTTCGATTTAGTAAATTGCATGTGAATTTAGTCAAAAGGACTTATGGGTGACATTTTTGAAATGTGATAGGCTAATCTACAAGGACCTAATAGTGCATGTAATCAAAAGGGAGGACTTGCATGTCAATTTTCCCCCCTAATATGTAGTGGCCGGCCATGAGCATGGGTGGACAAGATGTTATGGCTAAAAACATGTCATAGACATGTTGTGTTGGTGCATCATGGGAGGAAACAATAAAATAAAGTTAGTAATAAAATAAATGGAGTTGCATGTCAAATATCCATTTTCTAAGGTTAGTGGCCGGCCATGCTTTGAATGGAATTATTGTTTTTTTTGTATTTTAATTGTAAAATAAAGCTTAGTGGAATGTTATTATAATGGTGAATTAAATAATAAAAGAATTTGGTGAAAAGAACAGGGTAGCTCTTTTGTGTTCTTTTTAGCCAAAAATCAAATAAGAGAGGGGAGAAAAGTCTAAAACCATTCGGCACTTTGATATTCTTCATGAGGTGAGTTTCTTGATTAAAATTTGATGGAAATTTGATGTTTTTGGGATGGATGTTAAGCTAGTTAGGCAACCAAAGGTTCAATATTTTTTTTGTTATGTGGTTATATGTGCATTTCGGCCATGGTCTTTGCTTGAATTTGAGATTTGTAATGTGATTTTCCTAAATTGTCTACGAATTTTTGGTTGTTGATTTCATGGTAATGGTATATTGAATCCATGATTTGAATCCATGAAAATTTAGTAAGGTTGCATTCGGCAACTTGCTTGGAATTATGAAATGATGTCCAAAATTTGTAATTCATGCTTAAATATTGAAATAGAGCTTACAATTAATAGAACCATGTAATAATTGAGGATTTTATGTGTTAAATTTTGGATGTTGGAGTTTTAGCTTTGAAATAGTTGTTAGATGAGTTATAAAGTACTAAAAAATGGAAAGAGAAAGAGCTTAAGGCATGGTTAGTATTCGGCCATGATGAGAAGTAAGAAAATGAATGTTGTGGTTGAGATGATTGAGGTGGTGATCTCGAAGCTAAGTGATTATCGGCTAGGGTGTTATGTATATTTAAGTGCCGAGTGTGGACAAAAACATTTAGTAGAATAATTGTTAATTATATGCTTGAGTGTACGGTTTGTAAGAAGTAAATTTATGGATAAGCTTGATACATGTTGTTGAGGCTAATTTAAGAGCTTTGTGGCATATAATCCTTAGAAAAATTATGTTTGTGGTTATAAAAGATTTTGGGCATTCGGCTACTCGAGGAAAGATGAGAGACATGCTTATATGCTTATATGCGTATTACCGAACAAGATTGTGAATAATGATACTAATAAAATAGTTTGTAAGTTATTAATAAGGGTTTTTGACATAGATACTTGTAAATAAGACAAATGCTACATATTTGGAACCCTTACATGGTATTTCGGCTTTAGTTAATTATTTTAGAAATTGAAGCTAAATGTTATAAGGAATAAGTGTATTTCTTGCTAACCGAATTATAATATAATCGAATGTGGTTTTACACAATAGTGATGTGATAAGTTTAAATTTGGTTCATTAGCTCAAGAACTCAAGGAAACAAAGTCGGATCGTGGAAAAAGGGAAATTGGTCGAATAGTCGGAATTGACGTACATTAGCGATCGAGGTAAGTTTTAAGTATTAAAGCCTATAATGTGATTGAGTATGATATGTTAAGCACATATTAAAAGAATCATAACTCTATTGTAAATTTTTATGCATATAGCCTAATGGCTATTATGAAGTATAGGTAAGTTATTGATATGATATGTTGTCAAATGGATATGATATTATGAAGTGCTAAAAGGATATGTCAGAAGAGTAAATTTGTGATAAACCTGCTTAGGACAGCAGCAGTAACATGAATTTAGAAAATCACCATAAATTGTTGGAGTTGAATTAGAGGCTGAATAAATTATGAAATTAAATCTTAATGAGTCTAGTTTCTTATAAAAGAAACCGTGTAAGAAAATTAATTTCCGATAATGAGGTATTTAAAGTTGTGTGAGACAGTGCAGAATGACACTGTAATCCTCTGTTCTGTTTTTAGAAAATCATTATAAATTGTACAAAAATTTTTAAAAGACAAAATTATTATTCTAGATTCCTTAGTGATTCTAGTTTCAAACGAAATAAACAAGAACATATTTTGAATTTTGTACAATGAGAAATTTGATTTGTAGTGAAGAGTGGTCAGAATAGTCAAACAGTGAAATAGGGGAAACTTTAAGAAAAATCTGGTATTGATTGGCGAAACCAAAAATTCTGAAAATTTTTTGGATAAAATATATATGAGTCTATTTTCAGGGAAAATTAACGGCACTTCATTTGGAGTTTCGTAGCTCCATTTACGAATAATTTAGTGACTATTGCTCAGGAAGAACAACTCGTAGTGAATAGGTGATTTTGTTGTAAACATGGATAAAACTGTTTTAGTTGCTTATAAGCTATTGATTAAACCCATACGTGAATTCTAAATCGTGATATTGTAAAACGATATATGAGTATTCGAATATGAAATGATAGTATGGCGTGAAATTGAATTATTCATTGGAAAATGATTGATGTAGATTCGGCCAAGATAAAGTGTATATATGTGATAAGGCCTAATAGCCGATGTGATGAATGTGAAAGTGTATATATGTGATAAGGCCTAATGGCCGATATGATGAATGTGAAAGTGTATATATGTGATAAGGCCTAATAGCCGATGTGATGAATGTGAAAGTGTATATATGTGATAAGGCCTAATGGTCGATGTGATGAATGTGAAAGTGTATATATGTGATAAGGCCTAATGGCCGATGTGATGAATGTGAAAGTGTATATATGTGACAGGGCCAAGTGGCCAACGTGATGGATGTGAAAGTGTATAAATGTGATAAGTCCCGAAGGGCATTTGTGTCAGTACTATATCCGGGTTAAAACCCCACAGGCTTTATGCAAGAATATTATCACTGATTAATGTCCGTAAGCTTCGTGCTCGTACTATATCCGAGCTCTAAAGACCCGATGACTACGTGTGGAGATTTTGTCCGGGTAAGACCCGATAACTTCGTGTGGAGATTTCGTCTGAGCTAAAGGTCTTACCGATAATCCGAGTAGAGGTTAAAGCTATAAGACTTCGTAATAAGAATTGCTTATAAATATATTCAATGCGAAAGGTTAAACAGGTATGTACTCCAAGTTTGTATGTGAGCTTGATTTGCACTAAATCATAAGGTAGTTATGTGATGCATACGAGAGCAATCTATGAGACTATTTCTATGATTATGTGACATCGGATCAGTGTGAGAGGTTATGTGAAATCATACGATATATCTATGTCACATGAGCTCACTTTTATGTGAAAGTTTATCTGCCTATTGTATATGATGAGATGTGCATATTCGGTAAAGGGATGGTATGCCCAAAGGAAGAGTGAAATAAAAATATGAACAACTATGTTATAATTTGATTGTTATCTGTTGACACTGCTTAAAACTTACTAAGCATTGTAATGCTTACTCCGTTTACTCTGTTTCCTCTGTTTTATAGATCTCATTTGGAAGCTACAGGCTCGGGGATCATCAGCAACTAGTCACACTATCACTATTCATTGTTTGGTACTGCTACGTTTTGGATTATCTTATGGCATGTATAGAATAGACTAGTGGCGGAAGAATATTTTTGGTTAATGTATATAAGCCATGCGAAAATGGCATCTTTTGAATGTTTACTTAGAGAAGTTTAAATTTTATCCCTGGCTGTGCTTAGTACTTATTTAGATGAATGATCTTTATTTCAAGAAAAAGTTCAAAATTTTACTATTCTGGCATGAGTTACAAGTCCGGTAATGCCCCTTACCTATTCCGGTGATGGTTACGGGATAGGGGTGTTACAGGTGGCTTAGAGACCTTAGTCTTTTCTTAGCGCATTTTCCCTTCCCTTTTGAGGAAGAAGCAGCAACTATATTTGTTTCTATTCTTCGCACCGGCTGATCGCCATTCAACATCGCCTTTGGTGGCGAAATATTCCTTCCACCCTCTACAATTCACCTTGAAGTGCTCTATCTTACTGAAAAAAAAAACATTTAGACTTGGATAAGTCTTTAGGATTTTTGGTTCTCTTCCTTTCCACTTGTGGTGGCATAAAGACCTTAGTTTTGCTTTTCTTAGTACGTTTTCCCTTCCCTTTTGAGGAAGAAACAGCAACTATATTTGTTTCTATTCTTCGCACCGACTGACCGCCATTCAACATCAACTCATAGGATTGTAACTCCTTTATGAGTTCTGCAAGTGTACAGTTTTTGTTGCCAAAGTTATATATGGCTTGAAAGCCAACAAAGACCTTGGACAACCTCTTGAACACTATCTCAATTTGTGTATTCTGGTCCAAATTGGCCTCATTGTTTGCGTCCTTGGACAAGTATCCCTCAAGAGTTATCATATGGTTTTTGACCAAAGTACCGGGGTTTTGCTAGGTATTCATCAAGCTAGTTATAGTAGACTGTTGAGCTAAGGCACCTTGGCCTTCAAACATGTCTTCTAGCTTATCTAGAATCACTTTGCTAGTCTTATAGCTCTCTAGTTGCTTGTGTAGGGAACTGATTCGAGTTCCACAGCTTAGGACAATTATCAAGTTTCTTTTCCATTACTTAGAGTTATTTTCGTTTAGTTTCTTTTCAGTGAGTATGTTCAATAAGGGAGTTGGTGTCATTTTTGAATTGAAACTAAAACATTTATATATTAGTATGTAAGGCCCCGAAAATAGGTCTAATAGTTTCGAGTAAGTTTACTGGGTTCTGAGTGAAAATTGGGCATTAATCGGGTTAATTAGCTATTTATATTATTAACTAGTTAGCTTAGTTTCATCTAAAAAATCTGTAAATAATATTTCAAAAAATAAAAACAATTTTTGAAAAATTAATTTTATGGTTTTAAATAGTTTTTGAGTAAAAATAAATATTTTAGGTTAAATTGGGATTTAAAAATAATTTAAAATGGGGGTTTAATTGGGTGATTTAAAATATTAACTAAATGAGACTAATTTGAAAAATAAAGGGAATGTATAAGAGTTTTTCTAGCAAATAAACCATATTTTCGGAATGTTGGAGGGAAGGAACAAATTGTAAAACAAGGGAAAATGGAGAGTGGCCTGATGGCAAATTCCCCAAATTTTGAAAATCAGGTGGGACTTTTTAGTTCTAAAAAAACTCTACAACTACCTCACTTTTCACCCGAATTGAGAGCTTTCTCTCTCTCTCTCTCTCTCTCTCTCTCTCTCTTTTGCTTATTTTCATAAACCAAATATCAGAGAATAGATCTAAACCACTTCTCTCCTGAAATTTTCTCTAAAATCTCTCGAAATAATTTTCAAAGTTGGGCAAAAATCATCCAAATTTCTTCAAGCATTTTGATTCAAACTTCCAAATCAATGATTTGAGTTCAATTGAAGGTAATCCTCATCTCTAAGCTTTTTTTAACTTGATTTCAATCATTAGTTGTTAATTAAAGTGATTATAATGGATTTTCAACTTTAATTTCTTCTTTCTTGAACTTGAGGACAAAAAATGGTGGATCTTTAATTTTGAGTTGGAATCCAAATATTAATGGATGTCTAAGCTCAAAATAGGTCTAATAAGAGGTTTTTAATCTTAAACCAAAAGATCAAACACGTTTTATGGATCAATTTTGATAAATTTGAATTTGTTCAAGAACATGGACTATTTCTCCAAAAAATTATAAAAAAGATTAAATGATGAAATTAATAATTAGAATACATGTTATTGGAGAAGGAATGAGGATTACAAGTGGCTTGAGGTACTGAAAAGGTAGTTTAGTTGAGGAATTCCATATTTTGGCTTAGTTGTGAAATATTGGTAAGATAGTTTAGAGCAATGATTTAGATTCGTATACTTTATCAAATTTTGTATTTTTTGTTCCTATTGTTGGTTTGTAAGGCATACTTTGTCTATGTTAAAGCTCCACATCAAGAGGAGGAACATGTAAATCAGAATTAAAGCTCAAACTTGCTTGTTTGAACACTTTTTTCTTTTTTGCTAAAAGAGCTAAGTGTTGAGGTGAGTGATATTAAGGGAAATTTGGTAATTAGCCTGATTAGGTGTTAAATTAAAGGTTTAATTGGTGTTATTAATGACTTAATTGCATATTGGATGGTTGTATTTGAAAAAATAGAATTTTATAAAAGATCAAAATGACAATTGGTTTGGTAAGTTGTGTCTTATGTTGTTAGCATGATTAAATTGTATGGATTAAATTTATATTTGGAGCATGAATTTTTGATTTATTTAACATTTGATAAAGGTGTTATAATTGGTATATGAATATTGGGAAAAAGATATATGCTATGCTTAATTTTATTGATGTTAAAATTGCTTAGCAATATGCTTTTACTTGCATTTTAACATCCTAAATTAAGTGATTAAACATCAGATTTTATGCCTTGTAGGTATGATTATATTGGCAACATTGCATGGTGGATCCATTGGATATAGTTGGCATGCCATAGGATTTGTGAGTACTCACCATTATTTGTGATATTGTGAGCATATGGCTTTTGGTGGACTGATTTGTTTGGAGTAGATAAGGGAGTGTTGAGCTTGAGTCTCCACTCATAGAGTTATTTGAGGCACTATAAGGAAGTGTGTGGCTTTGGCCCGCTCAATTCAGAGGACTATATTTGATTTATGGGAATTCGAAGATTCGTTTATTCAATGTATGATCACAAGTTTACTTATTGCCATGGATGTATTATGTCAATATAATTGAATGTTTGTGTTAAAAGATGATTTTATATATCATGGAAAAGTTGATTCTTAGTTCTTGAAATAGCATTTGATGTTATGGTGAAATGTAACATGTTGTGACTGAAAATTTAATGCTTAATTGTTTTGATTTATGCATGATTGGGTGCAAATTATTTGATGATTTTACTATCATTTATTAAGCTTTTTAAGCTCACACCCTCACATTTTGTGCAAGGGTAATCCAAGAATAAGGCTTGGTAGTGGCTTAAGAAATTTACTTTAGAGACTATATAAGGGCATTGTGATGCTTTTGGAACTAGTGTTATTTTCCTTGTAATGGACATTGGACATTAAATTTTTGAATTTAGTTTTAGTGATTTTAGAATTTCTTTAACACATGATTTTATGTTTAATTGGTGTTTGATTTATGGTATGTTGATGAGTTTTCGTATGGTGGTTGATAACACGGTGTATGAAACATGTATTTTATTCTAAGAATGTTTAATTAAAGTTTACCATTGAGTGGATTGCTTTCTAATAAGGTATGTAGCTTGTGTGAATTAATTGGTGTTTGCTAAGCGTGTAATTGGGTGTTAAATTTTGATTAATCATTGCATATTTGTTGTAAATAAATTAAATTGGAGATGCGTGGTTGTTTATGGTAATTAATTGTAGCTATTTCAAGTTTAATGGGTAAGTAAAATATGTGAAATCGGGTCATTAAAATGAATATTTGACAAAATAGGTGCAGTGGTTTGCACACGGGCATGTGTCTTTTTTTACATGGGCGTGTGGGTTTTTTGGGGTTTGATTGTTTGTTTTTGTAATATAGTATTCTAATTTGCTTAATTTATAATTTAGTCTTAAAACTTGATTAGATTAGTTGAAGCCTTTAATGATAGGGAAACTTGGTAATATTTTAGGATTAGACTTGTAACTGTTAATATTTGGTAGAAACACTCTTAATTTTTAATTTGGAAAATGTACTAAAGTTTGTAAATGTTACGATTTAGTCCCTAATAATAAAACTTGAATTAGACATAGTAAATGAACTCTACTTAAGCTAAATTTTTTAGGGCTTGTATAATTTGACTAAAAGAAGGTCGATAACTATTTAGAAATAAAATTGGGATAGTTTAACCTGAGGTGGTAAAATATCCAAAATACCCTTAAGTTTAAATACTGAGAAAATGTTTTAAAATGGTTCACAAATTGCTTCCGTATTAATAAATGATAGTTTATTAGTCATAAATGAGGTGTTATAAGATTGGGCTGTTCGTCCGGTGGTCGTTAGCTGGAGAGTCACTGTGGTGGCTAATGTAATGTTTCGAATTCAGGTCAGCCTGTCCCAGTCAAGTTTAGAGTGTCACATTCGATGGTATCAGAGCTACAACCTTATATTTAGGTTAGTCTCGATTTTTTAAGCATTAGATATCTTGGATTATGTAATATTGAAGTCTACTTTGTCTTTAAATATTGCTTCAAATTGCATGTTTTGCCTATGCATGTTCTTTGTGATATAAACTATTCTATGGGGTAGGATTTGCGAACACAATGCCCTATTGGAAATTATATTTAGTTAAGTCTTGGATCACTTGCCGCTACTCACTATTGGTACATTTTCTCTACTTTTCTCTAGTATATGATTTACGTTATGCCTTCGAGACACGAGCGTGGTAGTTTAGATGATGATGCACCATCGTAGTTGCATGATGATGCTCAAATGGGTTGAGTTGAGCATTTTATGTCAGAGATAGTTAGGGCAAATATTGTTGGTGCCAATGCTACTCCTGTTTGCCAGGGCTTACCATTAGAGCGTTTGCGTACTCTAGGTGGTAAAGAATTCTGAGGAGTTAGGGGTGGAGACCATACTCGTGCTAAATATTGGTTAGAAGGAGTTGTTAGTATCCTTGGTCAGATGGGCTGTTCTAACAAGGATAAGATTGGATGTATCATGCTGTTGCTTGTAGATGAGGCTCATCGTTGGTGGATCATAGTCGAACGTGGTACTGCACCTGAGAGAGTGACTTGGGACTTTTCCCTGGAGTCTTTCTAGAGGAGTTTGTGGGAGAGCAGTATCTGGAGGAAAGGAGATGCGAGTTCTTGGATTTAGTCCAGGGTACTTTTCTGTAGACGAATAGGAAGCTGAGTTTGTGCGTTTAAGCTAGTATGCGCCTGAGTTGGTGGCTCACGAGGCGAGTCATTGTAAGAGGTTCAAGTTTGGACTAAACCGTGAGATTAAGTTTGTAGCACCCCTTACCCGAGACCGTTGCCAGAGTCGAGCACGAGGCGTTACTTGACTTAACTTAAAAGTTCGGGGCATAAAAATTTAGTTTTAAAAGTTAATTCACTGTTCATAATAAGTCTGTCCACCAGTGCAGTAGTTACTAAATTAATTATAACTCGAGCTAAAAAACTCAAAATTTAGATCCGTAAATTATCCCTGAAACTATACTCATATATCTTTTTACCATAAATTTTTTCAGAATTTTTGGTTTAGCCAATTAGTACAGTTTATTAGTTAAAGTCTTCTCTGTTTCACTGATCGACTGTCCTGACCTCTCGTCACTAAAATTAAATTATCTCATTGCTTAGACTTCATATAGTGCTCTCATTGTTTATACATAAAATAGACTCAATAAGGAATCTAGAAATGTAAATTAAAACTCATAAATATTTTTTTTATAATTTTTAATGATTTTACAAATTCAGAACCAGGGATTCCAAAAACCATTCTGACCTTTTCTAACTAAAATGCAAGTATCTCAGAATACATAATTCCTTTTTCTACAATGTTATTTTTCTATGAAAATAGAATCAATAAGCTTTAATTCTATATCTCATACACCCTTTAATTCATTTTCTACTATCCTTGGTGATTTTTCAAAATCACGTCACTACTGCTGTCTAAAAATTGATTCACTACCAATTTACTTTTTCATGATTTCTATGCATAATTTATCACCTAGACATTTATAACAACAAACACTTTCATACTTAGCCATTTTAATAACTATTCATCATCAAATACTGTAACACCCTAAATCCGATCTAAACGTTATGACCGAATCTGGCAATGTCACATTTTAACACCCTTTACCCATTTTCGACGTTGGAATAGGGTACGAGGCATTACCAGAACACATACACTTATAAACATGTTAAATCGAGTTATAAAATTTCATTCAAATTTAAACTCTTCAAATTTTTAACATGCTTTTATAAATCTTCACGTTATAACTTCAAAATACTATATTTGTAACAAATAGGGCTTCTGAGACCCAATACATACTCATACAATTCAATACTTCATTTCCATTTCATTTAATTCACGATTCTTATTTTCACGATTCAATTCAATTTCTCAATCCAATATACATTTCAATACCACAATAATTCATTTAATTCAAATCATATCATTTGCAATTTCCATTTAATTCACGTACAATTCAATTTCATTAAGTTCAATACTAATACATATTTATCATTTAACTTAACGTCCCCTTTTTGCATCATTTTACACTTCAAGCATGAACCTAGTATTTCATTTCCTTTCCACTCTCGTTTTTTATGCATATCACACAAGATATAAACATTACACTAAACCGTAGTCGCAAGCTAGCTTTTTTGAAGACTAACCACATGATAAACCATTTTAATAAAGATTACAAAATTTAAACCTTAGCATCCTTTTATGATCACAAGCATATTTTCATCTAGACATTTACCATCTCAATGCATAATTTTATAAATTTAATGTGGCGTAATCCAACCACAACTTGGCCAAAGCTTAAGCATACACACCAAACATGCTAGCCAAATAAACATATAGTATAATCATTATAAGCATGGATAAGCACCACATTTATTTATGTATCAAACTTATCAACATGAGTTAATTCATAAACCATTTCTGACATTGCTACATACCAAATCATATACCAAGTATACCACATACACATACTATGAAACTTTATTTTCTTACATGAACTTTAACTATAACTAATAATGCACAATTATAAACATCATTTCTTTTTAATCGTTTATCGATTATAATCGAGAATATGACCAATTATACACAAATCATTCATATGTTCTTCCAATTTTCCTCCTCCTCCTCTCCATTCCACATCCTTAATGTGTATAACACACTTAAACAACATTAACTACAATTTTACTATTCACTCACATGTATATTCAAAGCTGTCTATTCGAGTCAGAGTCACTAAATTATTTTTACCCGGATCTACAGAACTCCAAATTAAGATATGTAAATTTTCTCCAAAACTAGATTCACATATCCTATTACCATAAATTTTTCAGAATTTTTGGTTCATCAAAATAGTACAGTTTATTCTTTAAAGCTCCCCTGTTTCACTGCTTAACAGTTCTGACCTCTCTTCACTAAAAATTAATTATCTCATTGTACAGAATTCAGATATTGTTTCTGTTTGTTCTCTTGAAAATAGATTCACTGAGGATTCTAAAAGTATAAACTTTATCCCATAATTATTTTTTTACAATTTTTGACAATTTTCCAAATTCAGAACAGGGGATTTCGAACTCATTCTGACTCTATCTAACTAAACTTCAAATATCTCAAAATATATAACTTTTTTGCTTGCTCTATTTCTTTTATGTGAAAATAGACTCATTCAGCTTCAATTTAATATATTATTTAGTCTCTAATTAAATCTCCACCATTTTTGGTGATTTTTGAAAATCATACAACTGTTGCTGTCTAAACTGTTAATGTACTCTTTCATAATTTCACTTTTTCACTTTCAATCACAATTCAATTCAAAATTCACTTTTCCATTTCTAAGTCGATATTAAATTCAATTCCACACCTATATTCATTATTCAATTACACTTAGTCAATTTCCCGATGAACACTTTGGAATAATAAAAGATACGGTGGATTCAGCACATAGCAACCACCTTACTAATCAATGATGTTCGATTCACATAGTACTACACATGTGACCATTACCATCTGATATACATAGTAGCCTGCACATAGTACTACACACGTGGTCGAAACTATCCGGTACGCATAGTAGCCTGCACGTACTACACACGTGGTCGAAACTATCCGGTACGCATAGTAGCCTGCACATAGTACTACACATGCGACCTATCATTCCGGTACATGTAGTAGCCTGCACATAGTACTACACATGTGACCATCATTTTCACTTTTACATAGTGGCGTACACACAATCCGCGCCACACATGTGATCATTTCTGTCACTTCATTCGTATCCCTTTTTATTCCAAAGGTTCATTGGGGAAATTTTCATTTTTTCTCACTTTTCTTTTTATCGATCAATTTCAATTTCTCGTCTTTCTTGATTTATAACAATACATTTAACTTATATAACCTTCATACTATTCATTCCAGTCCAAAAATCATATTTTGGAAAAATTACATTTTTACCCGTAAAGTTTCACAAAATTACAATTTTGCCACTAGGCTCGTAAAATAATTATTATTCAATTTCCTTACATTTTAGGCCTAGCTGAACCATTTTCATAACTATAGCAGTCCACAATACTCACTTATTCACACACTTGTGACATATTTTATAACTTTTACAAATTAATCCTTTTAGGCATTTTCATCAAAAATTACTTAGTACAAATCGTTTATCACACTCAAAACATTCATATTCTTCCATAAAACATCAAAATACATGCATATCATTCATGGGTAAATTTTTAAACACAAACCCTAGTTCAAAAAAATGGTAAAAATAGTTAAATCTTGTTACAAGGATTTCAAAAACATAAAATTCATTAAAAACGGGGATAGAACGAACTTACAATCGAGCTTGGAAGCTTGAAAAACCCTAGACATGGTTTCTCCATGCAATTTCCATCCTAGGGGTTGAAGATGGACAAAAATTGGCTTTTAATTTTGTTTTTAATCCATTTTAATAACTAAATGACCAAAATGCCCTTAATGAAAAATTTAGAAACATGCCTAACCATACCCATTTTTGTCCACCAACTTAACCAATGGTCTAATTACCATATAAAGACCTCCAATATAAAATTTCATAATAATTGAACACCTCTAACATATAGAATTTAACTTTTTCACTTTTTACAATTTAATCCTTTTAACTAAATTGACTGCCCAAACGTCAAAATTTTTGAACGAAATTTTTACGACATCATTTTGTGAAATCGTAGACCATAAAAATATAATGAAAATAATTTTTTTTCTCGTTGAATTTGTGGTCCCCAAACCACTATTCTGGCTAGTCCAAAATTTAGGCTGTTACATCATCTTTTGGTCATATCTTAAGAATATACAATCGAAATGACCAAGTCCCTATACATGCCATAGCTCAAAACATTTATCGTCTTAAAATACCGAGTTGTGGTGGTTGATAGTGTGAACACTCTCCGACGTCTTCAAGATCCTGACTATGCTTGATAATACTATATGAAAGAAAAAGAAATAAAAGAAATAAGAATAAAGCTTAGTAAGTTTACAAGTAAGCATTAAGATCTTTACTTTCTTCTTTATTTACTCTCTTACTCGTTTACTTACTTGCTTGCTTAACTTACTCATTCGTTGCTGAAATTTCTTTTCTCAACTGATAACTGAGATACTCTTAATCTTATTAACTCACCTGAACTTGTCTATTAGGCTTTTACCTGAACTTTCACGTAACATCGTCTATTTATTAGCCCGTTGAATCACTTGGAATACTAAGGATACTCGGGTCTCCTGTCTGAATATAACATGCCAAAGCTATTGATAGAGGATCGTGCGCGGACCAAGATCGAGTTGTCAAGTCACGAGAAAATCCTACGAAAGCTTTAGATGCTTAGATCTGAAACGAAACAGAAAAATTAAATCTCAGAATTCTAGATCTGAAACAAAAACCCCAAAACAATAAAGAATCAGCCAAGAACCGAAACACTTATTAATAGGGGATTCTTGGAAGCCAAGAACAAGAAATTGAACTTCAAGAAAGAATCCAATCAGCCGATTCTGACAATTGAACACAAAACAGCAAGTTAATTCAAAAACTCAGCGAACCGAATTGAATTTGAGATAGGATAATTGGGCGGCAAGATCAATTGCAAATTATGAATAGAAAACGTTTTCTTGCTGCCAAGAAGGGTGCCGATCAGCTTCTTGAAGATTGAAAAGGGCTGGAAACGCAACAAGAACAAATAAACCAAGTTAATCAATGAATCAACATAAGCAGAAGAATCTAAAGAAAAATAAACAATAAATATAAGGTAAAGTCCTAAGAAGCCTTGAAATAGAAAAAAGATTTCACAACTCCCTTCAAACAGCTCTAATCTCCTCTCCTATGTAAGCACACGGCAAGAAGAAGGCTGAAGATGGCTCCCACAATCAAAAGGCTTGTTAAAACTACTTCTAAAGAAAACTCAAGAGAGAATTCTTGGAGAAACTTTAAGAGAATTTTCACTCAACAAAAATCTGAAATTTTAATGTAATGTGTGTGGGTGGCCGGCCAAGCCTTACATATATACGCCTACTACTACTTTCCTAACCCTATTAGGAAAACTAAGAAAAAACCTAATTGTTTGACTTTTAAAGGAAAATTCGGCCAAGGCCTTTAAATGGGTCTCTTGGACTGAATGTTTACATAGAATTTAATTGATAAAGTCTAAAAATTAAACTAAATATTTAAAGAATTAAAACTTAACAAATTGGGTCACTTTGACAATTTGGCCTGATTTTCAACTAAGTCTAGTTTGAACTTCTTGATTGGGCTTGGAACATCTTATTGGGACGTGTCTTGAAGAACTTGGGCTTGTGATCCGTTCTCTCCCGAAATTGGTTCATTGATGCTCGTAACTGAGATCCAATGCGCCTTAGTTGTAAGATTCGTTTTCTTGGACCAAGATTTCCAAGATTTGAAATCTTGATTTTCTTTATTCTTGAAATCGCTCAAAACAACAAAATTGGACCAAGATTCGGTTTCTTGATTTTCTTGAAAACAAGAAAGTGAATCTTGATTTTCTTTTTCCTTTGTATACGCACCTAAGGCCTTGCTAATAAAGTCTTGAATGATTCTATTTAGTTTCATACCCATTTTCCTGGCCTTTGACCTCGTTATTGGGCCTTGTGGTAATTTGAGCCCATCACGTCCTTGAGCTTGAATTGGGCCTTTGTGACTCGTATCATTCCCCCCTTCCTCAAAAAGATTCGTCCTCGAATCTGAAAAATAAAATGGAGGTAAGTCAGCCACATTGAAAGTAGAACTTACATTGTACTCACCGGGTAGGTCAATTTTGTATGCATTATCATTGATCCACTCGAGTACTTGGAAAGGCCCATATCCTCTTGGATCCAACTTGGTCTTTCTTTTTGTAGGAAATCGTTCTTTCCTCATATGGACCCAAACCCAATCTCCGCGTTCAAAGACAACCCGTTTGCACCTTATTTGCTTTGTTGGTGTTGATGTCATTTGTTTTGGCTATTCGTTGCCTAGCCTTCTCATGTAAGGATTTCACCAACTCAACTTTCTGTTCGCCATCTAAATTAACAATATGTTCTAGTGGTAATGGCGTAAGATCAACTACTGTTAGTAGGTTAAAACCATAAACAAGTTCAAATGGTGAATAGCCAATTGTAGAATGAATAGATCTATTATATGCAAATTCAACAAATGATAAACATTCTTTCCAATTTTTAATGTTCTTTCCCACAACAGATCGTAATAAGGCTCCTAAAATTCGATTGACTACCTTAGTTTGGCCATCGGTTTGGGGGTGACATGTAGTTGAATACAGTAATTTCGTACTAAGCTTACCCCACAATCCTTCCAAAAGTGGCTAAGGAATTTGACATCTCTGTCGGAAACAATTGTTTTAGGGATGCCATGAAGTCTTACCACATCTTTAAAAAATAAGTCTGCCACATGTCTAGCATCATCTGTTTTGTGACAAGGAATAAAATGTGCCATCTTGGAAAACCTGTCAACAACAACAAATATACTATCTCTTCTTTTCTTAGTTCGTGGCAAACCTAGAATAAAATCCATGGAGAAGTCTACCCATGGTGAAGTAGGAATCGGCAAAGGAGTGTAAAGGCCGTGAGACATTACCTTAGATTTTTCTTGTTTACATGTGATGCACTTAGAACATACCTTTTCGACATCCTTCTTCATATGTGGCCAATGGAAGTGTTCTATCCCACGTAAAGGTGATAAACCTTTAGGGGCCTCACTAAAAACATCATCATAATCCTACAAAAGACATTGAAACACACTAGGCAAAATTTCATTAATGTTAGATAGAGATAAATAGTTTTGCCTAAACCTTACAAGGATATAAGGCTGTTTATTGAGTAGGGCTCTCCGCACATCTTTTTTTGTTGCAATTAAATTTTTCACTCTAGTTTTACCGCTTACGGATTCACTCACCTTTGGGCCATTTAAATTTTGACTTTTTTCACTACTAGCCTCTTTTCTCTCTGTCTTTTTTATTTGTCCTTTCTCTCTCACCCCTCACAAAATTTCATCATTTTTAATTGATCTTTACATACATAATTGGGATTTAAAGGAGCAAAAGTGAATTTTCGGCCTTTAAACACAAGAGAGTATCTATTGAGCTTACCTTGGTGTGTAACATCACGATCAAATTGCCAAGGTCGTCCAAGGAGCAAGTGTGTCGCATGCATTTGGACCACATCACATCATACCTCATCCTCGTATTCCCGAGCTTAAAAATGATCAAGGCCTGTTTTGTAACTTTAACTTCCAAGCATTCATTAAGCCACTAAAGGTGATATGGCTTAGGGTGCTCGGTACAAGGTAACTTTAATGAATCCACCAAATAACTACTAACTACATTCGAACAACTCCCACTATCAATAATAAGTGAACATAAGTTTACCAAATGATACCAAATGATAGAGGATCGAGCGTGGACCAAGATCGAGTTGTCAAGTCACGGGAAAATCCTACGAAAGCTTTAGACGCTTAGATCTGAAACGAAACAGAAAAAATTAAATTTTAGAATTCCAAATCTGAAACAAAAACCCCAAAACAATAAAGAATTAGCCAAGAACCGAAACACTTATTAATAGGGGATTCTTGGAAGCCAAGAACATGAAATTGAACTTCAAGAAAGAATTCAATCAGCCGAATCTGACAATTGAACACAAAACAACAAGTTAATTAAAAAACTCAGCAAACTGAATTGAATCAAAGATAGGATAATTGGGCGGCAAGATCAATTGCAAATTATGAATAAAAAACGTTTTCTTGCTGCCAAGAAGGGTGCCGATCAGCTTCTTGAAGATTGAAAAAGGCTGGAAACGCAACAAGAACGAATAAAACAAGTTAATCAATGAATCGACACAAGCAGAAAAATCTAAAGAAAAATAAACAGCAATAAAGATAACGAAAAGTCCTAAGAAGCCTTGAAATCGAAAATGAGATTTCACAACTCCCTTCAAATGGCTCTAATCTCCTCTCCGATGTAAGCACACGGCAAGAAGAAGGCTGAAGATGGCTCCCACAATCAAAAAGATTGTTAAAACTACTTCTAAAGAAAACTCAAGAGAGAATTCTTGGAGAAACTCTAAGAGAATTTTCACTCAACAAAAATCTGAAATTTTAATGTAATGTGTGTGGGTGGCCGGCCAAGCCTTACATATATACGCCTACTACTACTTTCCTAACCCTATTAGGAAAACTAAGAAAAAACCTAATTGTTTACCTTTTAAAGGAAAATTCGGCCAAGGCCTTTAAATGGGTCTCTTGGACTGAATGTTTACATAAAATTTAATTGATAAAGTCTAAAAATTAAACTAAATATTTAAAGAATTAAAACTTAACAAATTGGGTCACTTTGACAATTTGGCCTGATTTTCAACTAAGTCTAGTTTGAACTTCTTGATTGGGCTTGGAACATCTTATTGGGTCGTGTCTTGAAGAACTTGGGCTTGTGATCCGTTCTCTCCCGGAATTGGTTCGTTGATGCTCGTAACTGAGATCCAATGCGCCTTAGTTTCAAGATTCGGTTTCTTGGACCAAGATTTCCAAGATTTGAAATCTTGATTTTCTTTATTCTTGAAATCGCTCAAAACAACAAAATTGGACCAAGATTTGGTTTCTTGATTTTCTTGAAAACAAGAAAGTGAATCTTGATTTTATTTTTCCTTTGTATACACATCTAAGGCCTTGCTAATAAAGTCTTGAATGATTCCATTTAGTTTCATATGCATTTTCCTAGCCTTTGACCTCGTTATTGGGCCTTGTGGTAATTTGAACCCATCACGTCCTTGAGCTTGAATTGGGCCTTTGTGACTCGTATCAGCTATGTCCCAGACATAGTCTTACATGGGATGTTTCTTGTACTGCCAATGCCATATCCCAGATATGGTCTTACATGTGAGTTCTCATATAGGTGCCCATGCCATGTCCCAGACATGGTCTTACGGGGGACCTCTCATCTCGGTGCCAAAGCCATGTCCCAGACATGGTCTTACATGGGACCTCTCATCTCGGTACCAACGCCATGTCCCAAACATGGTCTTACATGGGACCTCTCATAATCTCAATGATGCCAATGCCGTGTCCCAGACATGGTCTTACATGGGACCTCTTTACCCAAATGTCATTACATTTGTATCCAATACATTCCTCATGTTTCAACGGGGACTTTTAACACTGATTCTTTGTCATCTCGTACTTGAGTTAACATTAGATAGTTTCATGAAATAAATACATAATTGCTGAAAAATAACAACATTAATAATAATTATCAAAACATTTCATTTATTTACTGTAAACATACCTCGGTACAAAATATGATCAAATCTAGCACTTTAGTCCTCAACCTTTTTCTTTCCCCGGTCTAACTTCGGATTTTGTTCTTCTAGATCTATAATAGAAAATTTAGCTTATTTAATACTCACATTTATCAAGACAGTCCTTAACTCAAACTTTGACAAAATTACATTTTTGCCCCTAAACTTTTGCATATTTACACTTTTGTCCCAAAGCTTGGAAATTAAACTTCATCCCTTATTCTTATGTTTTATGACTTGCTGAACATTTTTCAAATCTATGGTAACATAAAATTCCCACTCTAACACTTATGAACATTAGGTATTTTTACCGATTATGTCATTTTACTTGTTTTCACTTAAAATCACTTAGCAAAAGTTGTTTAACTTAATTTCAAGCTTAAATATTCTACCATAAAACATCAAAATAAACACATTTCACCGATGGGTATTTTTCCAAATATGAACCCTAGGTTAAATTATTGCTAGAATAAGCTAAATCAAGTTACCGAGGCTCTAAAAACGTAAAGAACATTAAAAATAGGAGAACAGACTTAAAATTGAGCTTGGAAGCTTGAAAAACCCTAGCCATGGTTTCCCCTTGTGAAGTTCGGCCATGGGGTTGAAGAAGGACAAAAATTGGCTTTTAATTTTGTTGTTAATTCATTTTAATAACTAAATGACCAAAATGCCTTTAATGAAAAACTTTGGAAACATGCCTAACCATGTCCATTTTTGTCTACCAACTTAATCAATGGTCTAATTACCATATAAGGACCTCCAATTTAAAATTTCATAACAATTGGACACCTCTAACAGGTTGAACTCAACTTTTGCACTTTTTACAATTTAGTCCTTTTGACTAAATTGAGTGCCCAAACGTCGAAATTTTAGAGCGAAATTTTCACAAAATCATTTTGTGAGATCGTAGACCAAAAAAAATAATAAAATAAATTTTTTTCTTCATCAGATTTGTGGTCCCGAAACCACTGTTCCGACTAGGCCCAAAATTAGGATGTTACATTTCTCTCCCCCTTTAGGGATTTTCTTCCCCGAAAATCTTACTAATGAAGAGATTTGGGTACTGCTTTCGCATAGCCTCTTCGGGCTCCCATGTAGCCTTATCAACCCCATGTTTATTCCATAACACCTTCACAAGTGCAATATTTTTGTTCCTTAGTTGCTTAATCTCTCGATCAAGAATCTTTACCGGTTTTTCAACATAAGTCATGTCTGGCTAAATCTTAACCTCTATCGGTGAGATCACATGTGATGGAACGGAACGGTAACGGCGTAGCATAGACACATGGAATACATTATGAATCTTCTCTAACTCAGTTGGCAAAGCTAACCGGTATGCTAAGGACCCAATTCTTTCAGTTACCTCGAACGGTCCAATAAAACGTGGACTTAGTTTTCCTTTCTTTCCAAATCTAAAAATTTTCTTCCATGGGGATACTTTCAAAAACACTTTGTCACCAACTTCATACTCGATCTCTTTTCTTTTTAAATCTGCATAAGACTTCTGTTTATCTGAATCTGCTTTTAAACAATCTCTAATAAATTTTACTTTCTCTTCTGTTTCTTTGACTAAATCAACCCTGTAAATCTGATTTTCCTTAAGCTCTGTCCAATACAAAGGCGTACGACACTTACGTCCATACAAAGCTTCATAAGGTGCCATCTTCAAACTCAACTGATAACTATTACTATAGGCAAACTCTACCAACAGTAAATATTTCTCCCAACTACCTTGAAATTCTAAAACACAACATTTGAGCATATCCTCAAGTACCTGAATAACTCTATCTGACTGATCATCGGTCTGAGGATGGAAAGCTGTACTAAAACTCAACTTTGTGCCCAAAGCTTCCTGTAATTTCTTCCAAAATCGTGAAGTAGATCTCGGATCTCTATCTGAGATAATCAATAACGGTACTCCATGTAGTCTGACTATTTCTGAAATATACAACTCATCCAACTTGTCAAATGAATAATTGGCACTTCTCACCGTGCAAGTAATATCTCCAGATTTTCAATGCAAATACAATGGCAGCTAGTTCTAAATCATACGTTGGGTAGTTTTTTTCATGTGACTTTAACTGTCTGGAAGCATATGCTATTACTTTACCTTCCTACATAAGTACACAACTCAATTCATTTAAGGATGCATCACTGTAAATCATAAATTCTTTACCCAGTTCTGGCTGTACCAAAATAAGAGCTTCTGTCAACAATGCCATTAGCTAGTCAAAACTCTGCTGACACTTCTCAGTCCATTCAAACTTGACATCTTTCTACAACAATCTTGTCAACGGGGTAGCTATCATGGAAAATCCCTTTACAAACTGTCTGTAATAACCAGCTAATCCAAGAAAACTTCTAACCTCTGACACATTTCTGGGTGGTTTCCACTCAACAATTGCTGAAATTTTACTCGGATCAACTTTAATACCACCACCTAAAACAATGTGTCCAAGAAATCCGACTTCCTGAAGCCAGAACTCACTTTTACTAAACTTGGCATAAAGCTTATTATCTCTCAAAATCTGTAAAACAGTTCTCAACTGCTCGGCATGTTCAATCTCATCGCGAGAATAAATCAGAATATCATCAATGAACACAACTACAAATTTATCCAAGTAAGGTCTGAAAATTCGATTCATTAAGTCCATGAAAACAGTAAGAGCATTAGTTAATCCAAATGGCATCACAAGAAATTCATAGTGACCATACCTAGCCTAGAAAGCAGTCTTCGGAACATCTGACTCCTTAACCCTCAACTAGTAATAATCGGATCTCAAGTTTATCTTGGAAAACACAGTAGCTCATTTCAACTAGTCAAACAAATCATCAATTCTAGGCAGTGGATAGTTGTTCTTTATAGTTACCTTATTAAGCTGTCGGTACACCCCACGGGGAACAACTAAGCCTTGCAAAACCTTTATCAGTTAATTCCTGCAATTGAGCTTTCAATTCTTTCAATTCCAACGGGGCCATTCTAAAAGGAGCAATAGAAATGGGTGTTGTACCTAGAACCAACTCAATACCAAATTCAACTTCTCTAACATGAGGCAAACTTGACAATTCTTCGGGGAACACATCTAAATACTCATGTACCACTAACACTGATTCAATTTTCAACTCTGGATCTTTAGTGTTCAATACAAAAGCAAGATAAGCTTCACACCCTTTTCTCAAACATTTTTGAGCAAACATAATAGAAATCATAGAGAGAGAACCATCTGACTCATTTGAATCAACCCGGATAATATCACCATTTTCACATTTCAACTCAATGTATTTCTTTTCGCAATTCACTATCACATCATGGGCAGTCAACCAATCCATACCAAGAATCACATTAAACTCATCAAACGGCAATAGCATGAGTTTGGCTGAAAAACAGTGACCTCTAATCATCAAAGGAAAACTCTTACATACTTTATCTACTAACACATACTGGCCTAATAGATTTGATACTTTAATTACAAATTTAGTAGGTTCTATAGGCATGTTCATACTAGGCATCAATCTCATACAAACATAAGAATGAGTCGAACCCGGATCAATTAAAGCAATAACATTAGTATCATAAAGAGAAAATGTACCCGTAATCACATCAGGGGAGGATACCTCTTCCCGAGCACAAATAACATATGTTCTTGCGGGTGCTCTAACATCTGATCTAGCTGCTAAGTCTCTAGACGTACCCCTGTTACTTACTCCAACTCCCGGGTTCCTCTGTGATCTGCCTCTAGTAGGAGCATTTCCCAATCTTGCACTCAACATTGCTTCTCTTTTAACTATTTCAGGACAATCCCGAATAAAATGATCTAGTGCACCACATCTGAAACAAGAATTTTCATTTGTTCGACACTCACCGAGATGACGTCTACCACACTGAGCACACTCTGGTCTAGATGATCGAGAACTACCCACACCTGCAATTGTAGTAGTCTGAGCTCTTGAACCCACAAATCCTCTACCTCTGTTTCGGCTAGGATAACTGGCTGAAAAATTTAATCCACTAGAGAACTCTCTAGGCCTCTTAGACGTAGACTAAAATGATCTGCTCATTTTCCTTTTCTTCATCTCTAGAACCTCAATCTCAACTTTTCCCTTTTTTTTGTTTTAACAACTCCTCTGCTTTATAGGCTCTTTCAACTAGAACAACTAACTCTTTTATCTCTAGAACACCAACTGACAATCGAATATCATCATTAAGTCCATCCTTAAATCTTTTGCACATAATAGCTTCTGTAGATACACACTCTCGAGCATACTTGCTGAGTCTAACAAATTCACGTTCATACTCAATCACAGTCATCTTACCTTGTTTTAACTCAAGGAACTCTTTTCTTTTTTGGTCAATAAACCTCTGACTGATATAATTTTTACGCAATTCCTCCTGAAAGAAATCCCAAGTAACTCTCTCACTTGGTACAATTGATACAAGAGTCTTCCACCAATGATAGACTGAATCTCTGAGAAGTGAGACAACACAATTCATGCATTCTTCAGGTGTACAAGATAATTCATCAAAAACTCTGATAGTATTCTCGAGCCAAAATTCTACTTTCTCTGCATCATTGTCTTTAATAGCCAAAATTCTATTTTCTAATTTTATCAACTGGTGGCCTTTCTCTTATAACTATACCTATACCTGTAACTGGGGGAGCTACATGGGGAATCTAAAAATCATGAGGGTGTGGAGATCTAACAGCCAAATTCGTACGAACGAACTCGGCAAATGATTCATTCATAGCTTGGAAGAAGGCTTCTCGAGCCCCTCCTCCCTAACTAACTGTAATGGGCCTTTCACCAACATTAACATCTGGTGGTACCGTCCCTTCTACGGGAGCAGACACATTACTCTCTACTTCATCTGTACCAGCTCGTTCGGGATCTATAACTATAAAAGAAAACATTTCAAAATCGTCAGGAGTCGTCACACTATCAAAATATATCAGCATGGCATGTATAGCTAGACTCTTATTCATACTGAATATCCCGAGAACCAACTAAACCTGATTTGATACCAATAAAATGTAACACCCCTTACCCGAGATCGTTGCCGGAGTCGAGCATGAGGCGTTACTTCACTTAACTTAAAAGTTCGGGGCATAAAAATTTAGTTTTAAAAGTTAATTCACTGTTCATAATAAGTCCGTCCACCTGCGCAGCAGTTACTAAATTAATTATAAATCAAGATAAAAAACTCAAAATTTAGATCCGTAAATTTTCCCTGAAACTAGAGTCATATATATTTTTACCATAAAGTTTTCAGAATTTTTTGTTCATCCAATTAGTAAAATTTATTAGTTAAAGTCTCCCCTATTTCACTGATCAACTGTCCTGCCCTCTCGTCACTAAAATTCAATCATCTCATTGTACAGACTTCATATAGTGTTCTAACTTGTTTCTACAGAAAATATACTCAATAAAGAATCTAGACATATAAATTAAAACTCATAAATATTTTTTTACAATTTTTAATGATTTTACAAAGTCAGAACAGGGGATTCCGAAAACAACTTTGACCTTGTCTAACTAAAATGCAAATATCTCAGAATACATAATTCCTTGGTCTACACCATTGTTTTTCTTATGAAAATAGACTCAATAAGATTTAATTATATATCTCATACACCCTCTAATTCATTTTCTACTATCCTTGGTGATTTTTCAAAATCACGTGACTATTGCTGTCTCAAAACTGATTCACTACCAATTTTTACGTTTTCATGATTTCTATGCATAATTTATCACCTAGACATTTATAACAACAAACACCTTCATACTTAGCCATTTTAATAACTATTCATCATCAAATATTTACATATCATCCTTTGTTCATATCTTAAGAATATACAATCGAAATGACCAAGTCACTATACATGCCATAGCTTAAAATATTTATTGTCTTAAAATACCGAGTTGTGGTGGTCGATAGTGTGAACGCTCACCGACGTCTTCAAGATCCTGACTATGCTTGATAAAATTATATGAAAGAAAAAGAAATAAAAGAAATAAAAGACCTCCAATTTAAAATTTCATAATAATTGAACACCTCTAACATATAGAATTCAACTTTTTCACTTTTTACAATTTAATCCTTTTGACTAAATTGACTGCCCAAACGTCAAAATTTTTGAACGAAATTTTCATGACATCATTTTGTGAAATCGTAGACCATAAAAATATAAAGAAAATAAATTTTTTTCTTGTTGAATTTGTGGTCCCCAAACCACTATTCTGGCTAGTCCAAAATTCAGGCTGTTACATCATCTTTTGGTCATATCTTAAGAATATACAATCGAAATGACCAAGTCCCTATACATGCCATAGCTTAAAACATTTATCGTCTTAAAATACCGAGTTGTGGTGGTCGATAGTGTGAACGCTCACCGACGTCTTCAAGATCCTGACTATGCTTGATAAAATTAGATGAAAGAAAAAGAAATAAAAGAAATAAGCAAAAAGCTTAGTAAGTTTACAAGTAAATAAATAACAACATTTATCATAAATAATTATATTCATAAATTTTTATGAAGTATTAAGATCTTTACTTTCTTCTTTACTTACTCTCTTACTCGTTTACTTACTTGCTTGCTTGACTTACTCCTTCGTTTCTGAAATTTCTTTTCTCAATTGATAACTGAGATACTCTTAATCTTATTAACTCACCTGAACTTGCCTATTAGGCTTTTACCTGAACTTTCATGTAACAACGTCTCTTTATTAGCCCGTTGAATCACTTGGAATACTAAGGATACTCGGATCTCCTGTCTGAATATAGCAAGCCAAAGCTATGTCCCAGACATAGTCTTACATGGGATGTTTCTTGTACTGCCAATGCCATATCCCAAATATGGTCTTACATGGGAGTTCTCATATAGGTGCCCATGCCATGTCCTAGACATGGTCTTACGGGGGACCTTTCATCTCGGTGCCAACGCCATGTCCCAAACGTGGTCTTACATGGGACCTTTCATCTCAGTGTCAACGCCATGTCCCAGACATGGTCCTACATGGGACCTCTCATAATCTCAATGATGCCAATGCCATGTCCCAGACATGGTCTTACATGGTACCTCTTTACCCAAATGTCATGACATTTGTATCCAATACATTCCTCATGTTTCAACGGGGCCTTTTAATACTGATTCTCTGTCATCTCATACTTGAGTTAACATTAGATATTTTCATGAAATAAATACATAATTGCTGAAAAATAACAACATTAATAATAATTATCAAAATATTGCATTTATTTACCATAAGCTTACATTGGTACAAAATATGATCGAATCTAGCACTTTAGTCCTCAACCTTTTTCTTTCCCTGGTCTAACTCTGGATTTTGTTCTTCTTGATCTATAATAGAAAATTTAGCTTATTTAATACTCACATTCATCAAAATAGTCCTTAACTCGAACTTTGACAAAATTATGTTTTTGCCCCTAAACTTTTGCATATTTACACTTTTGTCCCAAAGCTTGGAAATTAAACTTCATCCCTTATTCTTATGTTTTATGACATGCTGAACATTTTTCCCTTGTATGGAAACATCAAATTCTCACTCTAACACTTACTTATGAACATTAGGTATTTTTACCGATTATGTCGTTTTACTCGTTTTCACTTAAAATCGGTTAGCAAAAGTTGTTTAACATAATTTCAAGCTTCATATTCTACCATAAAACATCAAAATAAACACATTTCACCTATGGGTATTTTTCCAAATATGAACCCTAGGTTAAATTATTGCTAGAATAAGCTAAATCAAGTTACCGGGACTCAAAAAACATAAAGAACATTAAAAACGGGGCTAGAACAGACTTACAATCGAGCTTGGAAGCCTGAAAACCCCTAGCCATGGTTTCCCCTTGTGCAATTCGGCCATGGGGTTGAAGATGGACAAAAATTGGCTTTTAATTTTGTTTTTAATTCATTTTAATAACCAAATGACCAAAATGCCCGTAATGAAAAACTTTGGAAACATGCCTAACCATGTCCATTTTTGTCTACCAACTTAACCAATGGTCTAATTACCATATAAGGACCTCCAATTTAAAATTTCATAACAATTGGACACCTCTATCATGTAGAACTCAGCTTTTGAACTTTTTACAATTTAGTCCTTTTGACTAAATTGAGTGCCCAAACGTCGAAATTTTTGAAAAAAAATTTCAAAAAATCATTTTGTGAAATCGTAGACCACAAAAATATAATAAAATAATTTTTTTCTTCATCGAATTTGTGGTTCCGAAACCACTGTTCCGACTAGGCCCAAAATCAGGATGTTACAAAGTTGTATTTGGTAGCACAGTTTGCTGAGGTTTTAGATGAGTTGGTTGAGAAGACACATCCTTTAGAGGAGACTTGGGGGCAGGAGCCCAAAGCCATTTCTATTGGTGTTGTTAAGAGGGCGTCTGGGTCTGTTAGTGGATCTGGCCGAAAGGGCAAGAGAGTTCATTTTAGGAGGTTAGGATGACATGGTGCTGTAGGCCGAGGTTAGGATAGGCAGGCCGCGCGAGTTGAGGCTAGTATGAATGATCTGGGAGTTGTTACATGGTCGTTATATGAACATTGTGGTCGTCATCATCGTGGTGAGTGTTGGAGGATGAGTGGCGCTTCTCTTATTTGTGGATCGATGAAACACCATGATAGGGATTCGATGTTATCCTTGGCATCGATTGGTTGATCGAGCATTGGGTGGAGGTTGATTGGGTGGCGAAGATGGTGAATTTATTTTGCGCGGATAGTTTCGAAGTTGTTGTTGGAGAGAAGTTCAAGTTTCTTTCTAATGTGATTTCTTCGCTTAGAGCTGAGAAGTTGTTTCGAAAAGGTTGTGAAGCTTATCTAGCCTATGTCCTGAATGCCAATAGTAAGGAGTTGAGGTTGGATGAGATTCGAGCTGTCTGTGATTTTTCAGATGTGTTTCCTGAGGAGTTGTCTAGTTTACCGCACGATAGAGAAGTTGAGTTCAATATTGAGATCTATCCCAGTACAGCTCCGTGTCAATTTTGCCCTATCTCATGGCACCTAAGGAATTTAAAATTTTGAAGCTTCAGTTGTAAAAGTTGTTGGACCGGGGTTGTATTTGATCTAGTATGTCATCATGGGGAGTGCCATTTTGTTTGTGAATAAGAAGGATGAGACTTTCAGGCTGTGCATTGATTATCGCCAGTTGAATAAGTTGACCATCAAGAATAAGTATCCACTTTTAAGGATCGATGATATGTTTAACTAGTTTCAGGGAGCTTTAGTTTTCTCGAAGATTGATTTGAGGTCTGGTTACTATCAGTTGAAGGTGAAGGATACGGATGTTATGAAGACAACTTTTAGGACTCATTATAGACATTTCAAGTTTCCTGTCAAGCCATTTTGGGTTGAGGAATGCACTGTCACAATTATAGACATGATGAATCGTGTATTCCATTCCTATATGGATCGGTTTGTTGTGGTTTTCATAGATGATATATTGGTGTATTCTCGTTCGAAGGATGAGTATGACAAGTCTTTGAGAGTGGTTTTTCAAGTTTTGCAAGGAGAAGCAATTGTATGCTAAATTCAGCAAGTGTGAGTTCTGGCTTTGTGAGGTGGTTTTTCTTGGTCATGTCATTTCAGCCGAGGGTCATCGAGTCGATCCGAAGAAGGTTGAGGTGATCTTGGATTAGAAGCCGTCGAGGACTGTGTTTGAGGTCAGAAGTTTCTTGGGCCTAGTTTGTTACTATCGTTGTTTCGTTGAGGGTTTTTCAAGTATTGCTCCTACATTGACGAAGTTGCTTCAGAAGAACTCTACCTTTAAGTGGATTGACGCGAGGTAGAAGAGTTTTGAGAAGCTGAAGTCGGTTTTGACCGAAGCACCTATATTGACACAGCCAGAATCTGGTAAGGAGTATGTTGTTTTCAATTATGCTTCTTACACGAGATTGGGTTTTGTGCTGATGTAGTAGGGAAAGGTAGTTGCTTATGCGTCAAGGCAGTTAAGGCCGAATGAGTGTAACTATCTGATCCATGATCTGGAATTAGCTATTGTAGTCTTTGCACTCAAGATTTGGCGTCATCACCTGTATGGTGAGAGGTGCATGATTTATATCAATCATAAGAGTCTTAAGTATCTCCTTACCGGGAATGAGTTGAACTTGAGATAAAGGGATTGGATTGAGTTGCTAAAGACTATGACTGTGTAAGTGAGCATCACCCGGGAAAGGTGAATGTTGTCGCTGATGCCTTGAGTTGCAAGTCTTTAGTTGACTTAAGGGCAATGCTTGCGAAGTTGTCGATTTTTGAGGATGGTGGTTTGTTGGATGAGTTTCAGGTGAAACTGACCCTTGTGCAGCAAATTCGAGAGAGACAACCATTTGATGAGAGTTTGGCATGTCATATCCATAATGTTGAGTTGTTTGTTCTTAGAGATTTTGATCTCAATTCTGATGGTGTTCTTTGTTTCCGAGGTCGAATGCGTGTTTCGATAGACGAGGATCTGAGACACTTGATTCTTACTAAGGCTTATAGTAGTCTATGTACTATACATCCTGGTGGGAACAAGATGTATCAAGATGTTCGGGTTTTGTATTGGTGGCCAGGGTTGAAGGACGTAGTTGATTTTGTTCCTAGATGTTTAGTTTGCCAGAGGGTTAAAGCTAAGCATCAACGTCCATCTGGTTTGCTTCAGTCATCAGAATTCTGAAGTGGAAATAGGACCGGATCACGATGGATTTTGTTTCGAGTTTGCCATTGACTCCATCTTGGAAGGATTCAATTTGGGTGATAGTGGATCAATTTACGAAGTGTATGCATTTCTTACCTGTGCATACGACCTTCAGTTTGCAATAGTTGGCCAGCTTTACATCATGGAGATTGTCAGATTGCATGGAGTTCTAGTTTCTATGATATCAGATTGATATCCACGGTTTACGTCGAGATTCTGGAAGACGTTGCATGATGCTTTTGGTCCGAAGCTTCACTTCAGTACAACATATCATCCATAGTCAAATTGTTAGTCTGAAAGAGTGATCCAGATTCTAGAGGATATGTTTCAGAGTTGTGCTATCGATTTTGGTGGCAATTGGGATCTTCATTTTCCATTGGCTGAGTTCATGTACAAGAACAATTACCAAAAGAGTATTCAAAGGGCTCCGTTTGAGGCACTTTATGGTAAGAAGTGTAGGACACCACTATGTTGGTTTGACATGGAGGAGAAGAGGAATTTGGGTCCCGATTTGGTTTGTGAGGTCGAGGACAAGGTGAAACTTATCTGTGAGCAGTTTGAAAGCTGCTTTAGATAGGTAGAAATCTTATGCTGACTTGAGACATCGAGATATCGAGTATTAGGTTGGTAATAAGGTGTTTTTGAAGGTTTCGCCTTGGAATAAGGTTTTGAAGTTTGGGTGGAAGGGTAAGCTTAGTCCGAGGTTCATTGGCCCTTACGAGGTTATTAAACGGATTGGACCGGTTTCTTATCATCTTCTATTGCTGCCTGAGCTTGAGCGCATTCATGATGTCTTTCTTATTTCCATGCTACGAAAGTATAGATCGGATCCTTCCCATGTTATTCCCGTTGAGGAGATTGAGATTCGATCTGACCTTTCGTATGAGGAGGAATCGGTTGTGATCCAAGACCTTGAGATCAAGATGCTATGCAATAAGACGATTCTATTAGTGAAAGTCTTGTGGCACAACTGTAACACCCCTATCCCGTAATCGTCGCCGGAATAGGTAAGGGGCATTACCGGACTTGTAACTCATGTCAGACCAGTAAAATTTTTGAACTTTTTCTTGAAATAAAGATCATTCATTTAAATAAGTACTAAGCACAGCCAGGGATAAAATTTAAACTTCTCTAAGTAAACATTCAAAAGATGCCATTTTCGCATAGCTTATATACATTAACCAAAAATATTCTTCCGCCACTAGTCTATTCTATACATGCCATAAGATAATCCAAAACGTAGCAGTACCAAACAATGGATAGTGATAGTGTGACTAGTTGCTGATGATCCCCGAGCCTGTAGCTTCCAAATGAGATCTATAAAACAGAGGAAACAGAGTAAACGGAGAAAGCATTGCAATGCTTAGTAAGTTTTAAGCAGTGTCAACAGATAACAATCAAATTATAACATAGTTGTTCATATTTTTATTTCACTCTTCCTTCGGGCATACCATCCCTTTACCGAATATGCACATCTCATCATATACAATAGGCAGATAAACTTTCACATAAAAGTGAGCTCATGTGACATAGATATATCGTATGATTTCACATAACCTCTCACACTGATCCGATGTCACATAATCATAGGAATAGTCTCATAGATTGCTCTCGTATGCATCACATAACTACCTTATGATTTAGTGCAAATCAAGCTCACATATAAACTTGGAGTACATACCTGTTTAACCTTTCGCATTGAATATATTTATAAGCAATTCTTATTACGAAGTCTTATAGCTTTAACCTCTACTCGGATTATCGGTAAGACTTTTAGCTCAGACGAAATCTCCACACGAAGTTATCGGGTCTTACCCGAAAAAAATCTCCACACGTAGTCATCGGGTCTTTAGAGCTCGGATATAGTACGAGCACGAAGCTTACGGACATTAATCAGTGATAATATTCTCGCATAAAGCCTGCGGGGTTTTAACCCGGATATAGTACTGACACAAATGCCCTTCGGGACTTATCACATTTATACACTTTCACATCCATCACGTTGGCCACTCGGCCCTATCACATATATACACTTTCACATTCATCACATCAGCCATTAGGCCTTATCACATATATACACTTTCACATTCATCACATCGGCCATTAGGCCTTATCACATATATACACTTTCACATTCATCACATCGGCTATTAGGCCTTATCACATATATACACTTTCACATTCATCACATCGGCTATTAGGCCTTATCACATATATACACTTTCACATTCATCACATCGGCCATTAGGCCTTATCACATATATATACACTTTCACATTCATCACATTATCACATATATACACATTCACATTCATCACTTAAAATCCTAAATCAAAATATAAATTTTCATGTATTCACATCACAATTGTCCAAATATACTTCACATACCACACATACTATCATGTATACACTTTATCTTGGCCGAATCTACATCAATCATTTTCAAATGAATAATTCAATTTCACGCCATACTATCATTTCATATTCGAATACTCATATATCGTTTTACAATATCACGATTTAGAATTCACGTATGGGTTTAATCAATAGCTTATGAGCAACTAAAACAGTTTTATCCATGTTTACAACAAAATCACATATTCACTACGAGCTGTTTTTCCTGAGCAATAGTCACTAAATTATTCGTAAATGGAGCTACGAAACTCCAAATGAAGTGCCGTTAATTTTCCCTGAAAATAGACTCATATATATTTTATCCATAAAATTTTTAGAATTTTTGGTTTCGCCAATCAATACCAGATTTTTCTTAAAGTTTCCCCTATTTCACTGTTTGACTATTCTGACCACTCTTCACTACAAATCAAATTTCTCATTGTACAAAATTCAAAATATGTTCTTGTTTATTTCATTTGAAACTAGACTCACTAAGGAATCTAGAATAATAATTTTGTCTTTTAAAAATTTTTGTACAATTTATAATGATTTTCTAAAAACAGAACAGAGGATTACAGTGTCATTCTGCACTGTCTCACACAACTTTAAATACCTCATTATCGGAAATTAATTTTCTTACACGGTTTCTTTTATAAGAAACTAGACTCATTAAGATTTAATTTCATAATTTATTCAGCCTCTAATTCAACTCCAACAATTTATGGTGATTTTCTAAATTCATGTTACTGCTGCTATCCTAAGCAGGTTTATCACAAATTTACTCTTCTGACATATCCTTTTAGCACTTCATAATATCATACCCATTTGGCAACATATCATATCAATAACTTACCTATACTTCATAATAGCCATTAGGCTATATGCATAAAAATTTACAATAGAGTTATGATTCTTTTAATATGTGCTTAACATATCACACTCAATCACATTATAGGCTTTAATACTTAAAACTTACCTCGATCGCTAATGTACGTCAATTCCGACTATTCGACCAATTTTCCTTTTTCCACGATCCGACTTTGTTTCCTTGAGTTCTTGAGCTAATGAACCAAATTTAAACTTATCACATCACTATTGTGTAAAACCACATTCGATTATATTATAATTAGGTTAGCAAGAAATACACTTATTCCTTATAACATTTAGCTTCAATTTCTAAAATAATTAACTAAAGCCGAAATACCATGTAAGGGTTCCAAATATGTAGCATTTGTCTTATTTACAAGTATCTATGTCAAAAACCCTTATTAATAACTTACAAACTATTTTATTAGTATCATTATTCACAATCTTGTTCGGTAATACGCATATAAGCATATAAGCATGTCTCTCATCTTTTCTCGAGTAGCCGAATGCCCAAAATCTTTTATAACCACAAACATAATTTTCTAAGGATTATATGCCACAAAGCTCTTAAATTAGCCTCAACAACATCTATCAAGCTTATCCATAAATTTACTTCTTACAAACCGTACACTCAAGCATATAATTAACAATTATTCTACTAAATGTTTTTGTCCACACTCGGCACTTAAATATACATAACACCCTAGCCGATAATCACTTAGCTTCGAGATCACCACCTCAATCATCTCAACCACAACATTCATTTTCTTACTTCTCATCATGGCCGAATACTAACCATGCCTTAAGCTCTTTCTCTTTCCATTTTTAGTACTTTATAACTCATCTAACAACTATTTCAAGGCTAAAACTCCAACATCCAAAATTTAACACATAAAATTCTCAATTATTACATGGTTCTATTAATTGTAAGCTCTATTTCAATATTTAAGCATGAATTACAAATTTTGGACATCATTTCATAATTCCAAGCAAGTTGCCGAATGCAACCTTACTAAATTTTCATGGATTCAATATACCATTACCATGAAATCAACAACCAAAAATTCATAGACAATTTAGGAAAATCACATTACAAATCTCAAATTCAAGCAAAGACCATGGCCGAAATGCACATATAACCACATAACAAAAAAAATATTGAACCTTTGGTTGCCTAACTAGCTTAACATCCATCCCCAAAACATCAAATTTCCATCAAATTTTAATCAAGAAACTCACCTCATGAATAATATCAAAGTGCCGAATGGTTTTAGACTTTTCTCCCCTCTCTTATTTGATTTTTGGCTAAAAAGAACACAAAAGAGCTACCCTGTTCTTTTCACCAAATTCTTTTATTATTTAATTCACCATTATAATAACATTCCACTAAGCTTTATTTTACAATTAAAATACAAAAAAAACAATAATTCCATTCAAAGCATGGCCGGCCACTAACCTTAGAAAATGGATATTTGACATGCAACTCCATTTATTTTATTACTAACTTTATTTTATTGTTTCCTCCCATGATGCACCAACACAACATGTCTATGACATGTTTTTAGCCATAACATCTTGTCCACCCATGCTCATGGCCGGCCACTACATATTAGGGGGGGAAAATTGACATGCAAGTCCTCCCTTTTGATTACATGCACTATTAGGTCCTTGTAGATTAGCCTATCACATTTCAAAAATGTCACCCATAAGTCCTTTTGACTAAATTCACATGCAATTTACTAAATCGAAGCCTAAAACTTTCACACCTTCATAATCACATATTTTAGACAATAAATATCACATTCAAATAATTTGGTGACTCGGTTTAGCGGTCCCGAAACCGCTTTCCGACTAGGGTCATTTTAGGGCTGTCACAACAACCACAAGACTGATGAAGCCACTTGGGAGTCGAAAGATATCATGAAGCATCAGTATTCGAACCTGTTCGATTTAGGTAAATTTTGAGGGCGAAATTTCTTTTAATAGGGGGAGAGTTGTAGGGCCTCGAAAATAAGTCTAGTAGTTTCGAGTAAGTTTACCAAGTTCCTAGTGAAAATTAGGAATTAATCGGATTAATTAGCAATTTATATTCTTAATTAGTTAGCTTAATTTCATCTAAAAAAATCGGTAAATAATATTTCGAAAAATAAAAATATTTTTAGAAAAATTAAATTTATGGTTTAAATAATTTTTGGGTAAAAATAAATATTTGGGTTAAATTAGAATTTAAAAATAATTTAAAATGGGGGTTCAATTGGGTGATTTAAAATATTAATTAAATGGGACTAATTTGAAAAACAAGGAAAATTAGTAAGAGGTTTTATAGAAAATAAACCATATTTTTGTAATTTTTAAGGGAAAGAAGCAAATTGTAAAACAAGGGAAAAGGGGGAGTGGCCTGATGGCAAATTCTTCAAAGTTTGAAAATCAGGTGGGAGTTTTCAATTTTAAATAAACTCTGCAACTGCCTCACTTTTCACCTGAATTGAAAGCTTTTTCTTTCTATTTATTTTTGCTTGTTTTCATAAACCAAATATCAAAGAATAAATCTAAACATTTTCTCTCCCAAATTTCTCTCTAACATCTCTCGAAATAAATTTCAAATATGGGCAAAAAGTCATCTGAATTTCTTCAAGCATTTTGATTCAAACTTCCAAATCAATGGTTTGAGTTCAATTGAAGGCAATCCTTATCTATGAACTTATTTTAAGCTGATTTCAATCATTATTTGTTAATTAAAGTGATTATAATAGATTTTCAACTTTAATTTCTTCTTTCTTGAACTTGAGGATCAACAATGGTGGATCTTTAATTTTGAGTTGGAGTCCAAATATTAATGGATGTCTAAGCTCAAAATAGGTCTAATAAGAGCTTTTTAATCTTAAACCAAAAGATCAAACACATTTTATGGATCAGTTTTGAGAAATTCAAATTTGATCAAGAACATGGATGATTTTTCTGGAAAAATATGAAACAAATTAAATGATGAAATTAATATTTAGAATACATGTTATTGGACTAGAAATGAAGATTGAAGTGGTTTGAGGTGCTAAAAAGGGAGTTTAGTTGAGGAATTACATATTTTAGCTTAGTTATGCAACACCGGTAAGGTAGTTTAGAGCAATGATTTAGATTCGTATACTTTATCAAATTTCTTGTTTCTTGTTGCTATTGTTAGTTTGTAATGCATACTTTATCTCTGTTAAAGCTTCACATCAAGAGAAGGAACGTGCAAATCAGAATTGAAGCTCAAACTTGCTTGTTTGAACACTTTTTGTTTTGCTAAAAGAGCTAAGTGTGGAGGTGAATCATATTAAGGGCAATTTGGTAAATTGGCCTGATTATGTGTTAAATTAAAGGTTTAATTGGTGTTATTAATGACTTAATTGCATATTGGATGGTTGGATTTGTAAAAATATGTTTTAATTTATAAAAGACCAAAATGGCAATTGGTTTGGTAACTTGTGTATTATGCTTTTAGCATGATTAAATTGTATGAAATGAATTGATATTTGGAGCACGAATTGTTGACTTATTAAACATTTGATAAAGTTGTTGTAATTGGTATATGAATAGTGGGAAAAAGATATTTTCTATGCTTAATTTTATTGATGTTAAAATTGCTTAGCAACATCCTAAATTAAGTGATTAAACAACAGATTAGTCAGAATTAAGTGAGTGGAATCCTTATTTAAATAAAATACTGTGGTAAAATAAAATAAAAGTAAAATCCTTATAGAATTATACTTCTTTTATTTTATTTTGGAATAAGGTTTTTCTAAACCTTATTAAACTCCATCTATTTGATATTGATTAGAATAAAGTGTTTCACTCCTATTAGAATATGATTTTACAAGCCTAGAAATAGACATAGTCTACTCCTCTTGTAATTAATTCAAATTCAACATAGTGAATTTTCTTCTCCTCTACCCGTGGTTTTTCCCGAAAGGGTTTTCACGTAAAATCTGTGTTCTTTATTTTTATTTTTATTTTTATTTTCTTTGCGATATATTGTCATTACCGATATTCTATTTTTAGAAATTGGTATCAGAGCTTTCGGGTTATTCATCTCAATCACGGTAATGGCGTCTTTAAAGTATAAAATTTCACTGTTGGATTGCAACACCAGATTCGCGTTGTGGTAGCTAAAGATGTAGGTAGTTCTTGCACGATGGACTCAGAGGAAGTCCTGCTAGGGGTAGATAAGATGCCTTCAACATTGACGGAGGAAGAGAAAAAGTGCAAGGATCAAAAGGCGTTAACATAGTTACATTTGCATTTGTCTAACGAAATTTTGTAGGATGTGATGAAGGAGAAGACCGCCACTGGATTATGGAAGAGGTTGGAACAAATATGTATGTCGAAAACTCTAACTAGTAAGCTACATATGTAACAGCGTCTTTATACTCATCGTTTGGAGAAAGGTGCGTCTGTGCACGAACACTTGATAGTGTTTAAAGAAATTCTCTCAAATTTGGAGGCCATGGAGGTTCAGTATGATAAGGAAGATCTAGGGTTGATTCTACTTTGTTCGTTGCCCTCATCTTATTCAACCTTTAGAGATACAATTTTATATAGCCGCGAGTCTCTCAAAGTTGATGAGATTTATGATTCTTTAACATCCTATGATAAGATGAAGCAGCTTGTGGTTAAAACCGACTCTCAAGGAGAGGGTCTCATTGTTCGTAGGAGACAAGACCGGAATGCTAATAATGATCATGTAAGGACACAGGAATGGAATCCTCGCGGTAAATCTAAGGGTAGATCAAAGTCTTCAAATAGAGGTAAAACTTATAACTTTAGCAAGAAGAAAGGGCACATTAAATCTGAGTGCTATAAGCCACAGAACAAGATCAAAAGGGAGGCTGGGAATCAAAATGAAAAACAACCAGAAAATTCTGGTAAGGCTGATGTTGTAGAAGACTACAGCGATGGTGAACTTCTAGTCGCTTCTGTCAACAATTTTAAAGTGAGCGAGGAATGGATCTTTGATTCAGGTTGCACCTTCCACATGAGTCCAATCGAGATTGGTTTACAACTTACGAAACAGTGTCTGAATGTATTATTTTGATGGGAAATAATGCTTCATGTAAAATTGCAGGTGTTGGAATAATTAAAGTTAATATGTTTGATGGAGTTGTCAAAACACTTAGTGACATATGACATGTTTCAGAATTAAAGAGAAATTTAATTTCGTTGAGTACTAATGATTCAAAAGGGTACAAATACACAGCTGAAAGTGGGGTTTTTCCAAAGGTTCCCTCGTTGTGATGAAAGGGCAGAGAAAGACTGCTAAGTTATATGTTTTGCGGGGTTCTACTGTTACTGGTGATGTAGCTGTCGGATCCTCTTCCTTGTCAGATGATGATATTACTAAACTTTGGCACATGCGCCTAGGGCATATGAGTGAAAATGGCATGACAGAATTGAGCAAAAGAGGACTTCTTGATGGGCAAAAGAGAGTTCGATTCACTAGAGGAATCCATAACACGAAAGGAACGTTGGAGTATATTCATTCTGATTTGTGGGGGCCATCCAGAGTGCCTTCGAGAGGTGGTGCTAATTATATGCTAACTTTTTTTGATGATTTTTCCAGAAAAGTGTAAGCGTTCTTCCTGAAGCAGAAAAGCGATGTGTTTTCCACATTTAAGTCTTGGAAAACCATGATTGAAAAATAGACAGGAAAGCAAATAAAATATCTCTGCACAGACAATGGCTTAGAGTTTTGTTCTAATGAGTTTAATAAACTGTGCAAGTCAGAAGGGATCATGAGACACTTGACAGTTCATTATACTCCACAGCAAAACGGCATTGTAGAACGAATGAACAGAACGATCAAGGAGAAGGTTCGATTTATGTTGTCAAATGCCAACTTACCAAAGTCATTTTGGACTGAAGCAGCCTCTACTGCATGTTTTTTGATCAATCGATCTCCATCTGTTGCCATTGAGAAAAAGACTCCACAAGAGGTATGGTCTGGTAATCCTGCTGACTATTCTAATTTAAAGATCTTTGGTTGTCCTGCGTATGCTCATGTTGATAATGGAAAATTTGAACTAAGATCCATTAAATGTGTTTTTCTTGGTTATAAAGCTAGTGTAAAAGGGTATAAGTTATAGGGTCCTGAAAATAGAAAAGTTGTGATTAGCAGAGATGTTTTTTTTTATGAAACTGTTATGCTACCTAACTTATATCTTAAAGACTCTTCCAATAAAAAAATCAAAGGCAGGTGGAGCATTAGATTAATACAGAATCTACACCAGAGTCGACTACTGAAGCCAATACAAAAATTCAAAATAGAGTTGCTTCTTCACCACAATACTCTATTGCCAAAAACAGAACTAGAAGAGAAATTATGTAACACCCCTTACCCGAGACCATTTTCTGAATTGACCATGGGGCGTTACTTGACTTAATTTATTAGTTCGGGGCATAAAAAATTGCTTTTAAAATTTATTTCACTCTTCACTATAATGTTATTCACCTACACAGAAATCACTGATTTAATTATAAATAGAGTTACAAAACTCAAAATTTAGATCCGTAAATTTTCCCTGAAACTAGACTCATATATTATCTTACCATAAAATTTTCATAATTTTTGGTGTAGCCAATTAGTACAGTTTATTCATTAAAGTCTCCCCTATTTCACTGCCTAATGGTTCTAACCTCTAGTCACTAAAAATAAATTTTCTCATTATATGATTTTCATATGGTGTTCTCACTTGTTTCTAAAGAAAATATACTCACTAAGGAATCTAGAAATATAAATTATAACTCATAATTACTTTTTTACAATTTTTAATGATTTTCTAAAGTCAAAACAGGGGACTCCAAAAACCATTCTGACACTATCTAACCAAAATTCAAATATCTCAGATTATAAAATTGTTTTACCCACACCATTATTTTTCTATGAAAATAGACTTGATAAGATTTAATTGTATATATCATTCACTCTCTAATTCATTTTATGCTATCCTTGGTGATTTTTCAAAGTCACGTCACTGCTGCTGTCCCAAAACTGTTTCATTGCAAATTTTTACTCTTTCATAATTTCTAGGTATAAACTATCACCTAGGCATTCATAATACCAAACATATTTTTACTTAGCCATTTTAATAGCTAAAAATTATCACATATTTACACATCATCCTTTTGCAATTTCATAAGGACATACATTCAAAATGACTAAGTCCTTATACGTGCCATAGCTCAAACATTGATCATCATATAATACCGAGTTGTTGTTGTTGATAGTGTGAGCGCTCTCCGACGTCTTTAAGATTCCTGAATTTGCTTGTAATACTATAAAAGAAGGATAATAAAGGAAGTAAGCATAAAACTTAGTAAGTTTACAAGCAAATAAATAACAACATTTAACACAAATAAATATACTCAAGTGTCATGATCTCTGATTTCCTCTTTACTTAATCTCTTACTCGTTCACTTACTTGTTTACTTAGATAACTCATGATTATAACTTACTCTTCTCTTGCTGAAATGTTGGTTCTTAATAGATAACATAATATGTTCTTAACTCCTATAACTCACCTGAATTTGCTATTTATGCTTTTACCTAAACTTTCATGGAACATAATTTGTTTACTAGCACATTGAGCCATATTGGAATAATAAGGATACTTGGGTCTCTTTTCTGATAATAACATGCCAAATCCATGTCCCAGACATGGTCTTACATGAGATGTTTCTTGTATTGCCAATGTCATATCCCAAATATGGTCTTACATAGGAGTTCTCATATCGGTGCCCATGACATGTCCCAGACATGGTCTTACGGGGGACCTCTCATCTCGGTGCCAACGCCATGTCCCAGACATGGTCTTACATGGGACCTCTCACAATCCCAGTGATGCCAATGCCATGTCCCAGACATGGTCTTACTGGGATCTCTTTACCCAAATGTCATGACATTTGTATCCAATACATTCCTTATGTTTCAACGGGACTTTTTAACACTAATTCTCTATCATCTCATAAATAATTTCATGAAATAAATACATAATTGCTGGAAAATAGTAGCATTAATAATAATTATTGAAATATTGTATTTATTTACCGTAAACTTACCTCGGTACAAAATATGGCCAAATCTATCAACTGGATCTTCAACCTTTTTCTTTCCTCGATCTTACCCCAAATTTCATTCTTCTTGATCTATAATAGCAAATTTAGTTTATTTAATACTCACATTTATCAAAACAGCCCTCGACTCTTAACTTTGGAAAAATTACGATTTTTCCCCTAAGCTTTTACATATTTACACTTTTGCCCCAAAGCTCGGAAATTAAACTTCATCCCATATTCTTATGTTTTATAACATGCTGAACATTTTTCCCTTCTATGGCAACATAGAATTCCCACTCTAACACTTACTTATGAACATTAGGTATTTTTACCGATTATGTCATTTTACTCCTTTTCAATTAAAATCGGTTAGCAAAAGTTGTTTAACATAATTTCAAGCTTTATATTCTACCATAAAACATTAAAATAAACACATTTCACCTATGGGTATTTTTTCCAAACATAAACCCTAGGTTAAATTATTGCTAGAATAAGCTAAATCAAGTTACCAGGACTCCAAAAACGTAAAAAACATTAAAAACGGGGCTTGGAATCACTTACTATGGAGCTTGGAAGCTTGAAAACCCTAACTATGGCTTCCCCCTTGTAACACCCCGAACCCGAGACCGACACCGGAGTCGAACACGAGGTGTTAACAGACTTTAAACCCCTTATAAAAAATATTTCCCAGACACTGCCAATCTGCGTACTAGTCGCTTTAAAAATCATATCTTGAGTTTCACAACTCAAAAATCAGTTTCGTGATTTTCCCTGAAACTAGACTCATATGCCCATCTACATATTTTTTTCTAGAATTTTTGGTCGGGCCAATTAGTACAGTTTATTAGTCAAAGTCTCCCATGTTACAGGGATCGACTACCCTGACCTTTGCACATTACGACTTGGATATCTCCTTGTACAGGGCTCCAATACTGATGCCGTTTGTTTCTATAGAAACTAGACTCAGAGAGGAATCTATACATATATGGTATGACTCCTAATTATCTCTGGTTAATTTATAATGAATTTCCAAAGTCGGAACAAAGAATCCAGAAACCGTTCTGGCCCTGTCTCACGAGAACCTGAATATCTCTTAACATATTGTCCGTATGATTGTTTCGTTACTTTCCTATGAAAGTAGATTCATCAAGGTTTGTTTACATAATTTATCTATTTAATTCCATTCCTACTATTTTTAGTGATTTTCCAAATCTACATCACTGCTGCTGTCAGCATCTGCCTTTAAGGTAGACTTTACCTATTTCATGGTTTCCATGATTCAACTAGCCCTTTTTGCATAAATAGCACAATTTATGAAAGTGATTAACCATCCCCGTGGCCAATCCTTGTCAAGCATATCCACACCAAATGATTATAACATTATACTCAAACACATATAAGCCATTTTCGCATGGCTATCCAAAATTTATACAAGTCCAAAGGGTCCACGACCCACAACAAACGGGTAGTCCTATACATGCCATTTCGAAGTTCAACCAAAATTGTACCAAAAGGGGGGGCTTTGATAGTCTGGGCGTACTTTGACTTCAAGATCCCGAGTCCGATAGCTGGAGAACCAAATCTATAAAACAGAGGAGCAATGAAACGGAGTAAGCAATTTATGCTTAGTAAGTTTTGAGTAAGGAATTCCAGCACAACAAAAGTATAGCATTCATATAGCTAAACGGATAATTTCATATGCACAAATTTACGATATCGTACTTGCTTCACATTATCAACCCTTATGTACATACACAAAAGATCAACTCAGCCAAAGGCCGGTAGCTCGTTTATCAACTGAGCGAATACTTATTTGTAAGGGCTCAACTAAATTCAAGCACATACGAAACATACCTCAATGTTGGGATGTTTCGAGAGTATTAACTGGAATTTTACAGCAAGTTCATTCATTCCCAAATCACGTACCTTCGGAATTTAACTGGATATAGCTCCTCGTTCAAATGCCTTCGGGACATAGCCCGGTTATAGTAATTCGCACAAATGCCTTCGGGACTTAACCCGGATTTAGTAACTCGCACAAATGCCTTCGGGCTTAGCCCGGAATTAGTATCTCGCACAAATGCCTTCGAGCTTAGCCCGGAAGTAGTATCTCGTACAAATGCCTTCGGGCTTAGCCCGGAATTAGTATCTCGCACAAATGCCTTCGGATCTTAGTCCGGATATTGTCACTTAGCACAAGCCTTCGGGACTTAGCCCGGACATCATTCAAATAACCATGCACATTTAACAATAAATCATGGCCCATTCGTATTTCATTTTCGTTAGCAAAACTCAAACACAAGACATTTATCATTCTTGCAAATTCGGCTCAATAGCCACACAAAGAGCATGATTTTAATTTGCTTAAAACATGATCTAATCACATCATAATTTAAGCTCTCTTACTCAAGAACTTACCTCAGGTGTTGTCGAACGATTCCGATAGCTATTCGACCACTTTTTCCTTCCCTTTATCGGATTTAGTTCCCCTTTGCTCTTGAGCTTAATTAAACAAATAAATTGATTTAATCATTTGAGCATCGAAAAGAGGAACACAAGGCACTTAGCCCATATTTATACATTAGACATTAAAGTCACATATGTACGGAATCATGAATCAAACTCAACATTTTAGCTAATTTTTCCCCCTTGGCCGAATATGCATGTCTATTTTGGGGCCGATTTCAACACTTAATACATTCTACAAGTATGGTCACTTGTATTGACTAAACACCCTTTTGTTTCAAGTTCAAAACTTGGCTAATACACACATATACACACTAGTAAAGCATCCTCTCCCTTTCCATCAATTTAACACATGCATTGCTCATTAACATGCAAAAGTTATATTCGGCCTTAGCACACAACTTGCTAGCCAATTCTTCTCCATTTAGCAACCAATGCACATATGTGCTCACTCAAAAATGCTAAAAAGGAGGTTCAAGAATCATCAAGCCACCATCACATGCATCATTAACAAGCTTCATATTTAGCATGCAATGGCATTAACACAAAATCCACCTAGGCCGAATCTTAACTCATCCTCATGCCTCATCACCACAACATCAAACATCAACCAAGAATGATGCATCCATGGCCGAGTGTCATTTCCATCACATAGCAAGATTTAGACCATGGGCTAGGTAGAACTCAAGCTAACAACTAAAACACGCATGCATCTCATGGAACATCATCAAACATACCTTAGCCTAGCTACATGCATGGCCGAACCTCTTCAACCTTTCTTCTTCCTTCCTCCTTAAAATTTTTGGCCAAGGATGAACCAAAGGATGAGCATTTTTTTTCTTTGTTTTTTTCTTTCTAGTTTCGGCTAAATGAAGATGAGAAAGGATGAACAAAAATTTTCTCCTTTCTTTTCTTTAGCTCACGGCAATGGGGGGGGGAAACAACTACACACATTTTTTTTTTGTATTCATCATACTCCTTTTCATTATTTTATGCCCATGCCCCTTATTTTATTTTTTTCCTACATACCTCACTAGGCCAACATGTTCCCAACATGTTTCCACCCATAGCATGGCCAACCACTAGCTCAAATTTTGGGTAATTTGACATGCAAACCCATCATTTTCACAACATGCATTAATAGACCATTTTAAATTAGCCTATCATATTTTCACCATGTCTCATATCAATCCCTATTTAATAATTTCTCATGCAATTGGCAAAATTGGAGAATGAAACTTCCACATACTCATGTACACACATAATAAGCATAGAATATGGAAATCAATTATTTTTATGACTCGGTTTTGTGGTCCCGAAACCACTTCCCGACTAGGGTCAATTTTGGGCTGTCACAACTCTCCCCCACTTAAGAAATTTTCGTCCCCGAAAATCTTACCGGTAAATAGGTTTGGGTATCGTTCTTTCATCGAGCTCTCGGTTTCCCAAGTAGCTTCCTCGATCCCGTGTTTGAGCCATAACACCTTCACTAACGGAACCCTTTTGTTTCGCAACTCCTTCACTTCACGAGCTAGGATATGCATCGGCTCTTCTTCATAACTCATATCGGCTTGAATTTCAACCTCTGATGGGCTAATTATGTGCGATGGATCAGATCGATAGCGTCGAAGCATCGAAACATGAAAGACGTCGTGAATCTTTTCAAGCTCAGGGGGCAAAATCAATCTATATGCAACCGGACCAACTCGTTCGGAGATTTCGTACGGCCCAATGAATCTCGGGCTCAACTTGCCCTTACGGCCAAACCTGAGTACCTTTTTCCAAGGCGAAACTTTAAGGAACACTTTATCTCCCACCTGATATTCAATGTCCTTTCGTTTCAAATCCGCATACGATTTTTGATGATCTGTGGCTGCTTTCAGACTTTCACGGATTACCTTTACTTTCTGTTCAGCATCCTTAATCAAATCAACTCCGAAAATTTTACTTTCACCGAGCTCGGTCCAAAACAACGGTGTACGGCATTTACGACCGTACAAAGCCTCGTAAGGTGCCATCTTAATACTTGATTGAAAACTATTATTGTAAGCGAATTCAATCAAAGGTAAATACCGTTCCCATGAACCACTGAACTCGAGGATGCAACATCTCAACATATCCTCAAGTATCTGAATTATCCGCTCAGATTGACCATCAGTTTGGGGATGAAAAGCAGTGCTAAAATGCAGCTTGGTACCCAAAGCTCCTTGCAATTTCCTCCAAAATCGTGAGGTGAATCTCGGATCTCTATCCGACACGATAGAAATAGGTACCCCGTGTAATCTCACAATCTGAGAAACGTACAATTCAACTAGTCTATCCAATGAAAAATCCATACACACGGGGATAAAGTGAGCCGACTTAGTCAGTCTATCAACAACAACCCAAATCGCATCCTTCTTACTTGTTGACAATGGCAGTCCGGACACAAAGTCCATTGTGACTCGATCCCATTTCCACTCGGGTATCATGATCGGCTGAAGTAATCCTGAAGGCACTTGATGTTCCGCTTTCACTTGTTGACATATTAAACATCTCGAAACAAAGTCGGAGATGTCTCGTTTCATACCATGCCACCAAAACCAATGTTTCAAATCGTTGTACATTTTCGTACTCCCCGGGTGACTTGACATTCGGCTACAATGGGCTTCGTTCAGAATCATCAAAATGAGTTCCGAACTCCTTGGAATACACAAACGACTTCTGAACCTCAAACAATCATCATCATCAATTTGAAACTCTGATTCCTTGTTCGGAGCACACTCAGCCCGTTTTGCAACCAATTCATCATCAACTTTCTGGGCTTCACGAATTTGATGAATCAATAATGGTTTGGCTTTTAATTCAGCTATTAACACATTGTCGGGTAGAACAGACAAGTGCACATTCATCACTCGTAAAGCAAACAATGATTTCCGGCTTAAGGCGTCCGTAACCATATTAGCCTTTCCCGGGTGGTAATCAATGACAAGCTCGTAATCTTTCAACAACTCAAGCCAACGTCTTTGTCGCAGATTTAAGTCTCTTTGAGTCATCAAATTTTTGAGACTTTTGTGATCCGAAAATACATGGCACTTCTCACCAAATAAGTAATGTCGCCATATTTTTAAAGCAAATACGATGGCAGCTAGTTCAAGATCATGGGTCGGATAATTTTTCTCATGTGGCTTTAATTGTCTCGACGCATAGGCCACCACTCGACCTTCTTGCATCAATACGCAACCCAACCCAAGTAGGGATGCGTCACTATAAATGACAAACTCTTTGCCTGATTCGGGTTGCACTAAAATTGGAGCTTCAGTCAAATAAGTTTTTAGTTGACCAAAACTTTTCTGACATTTCTCCGTCCATTCGAACTTAACATCCTTTTGAAGTAGCTTCGTCATTGGTGTGGCTATCATCGAGAAACCTTTGACAAATCGTCAGTAATAACCGGCGAGTCCCAGGAAGCTCCGAACTTCGGTAATATTTCTTGGAGGCTTCCAGTTAAGTATGGCTGAAATTTTGCTCGGGTCAGCTCGAATACCCGATGCGAATACCACATGACCCAAGAAGCTAACCTCTCTTAACCAGAACTCACACTTACTGAACTTAGCATATAACTGCTTATCCCGCAAAATTTACAACACTAGCCTCAGATGCTCAGCATGTTCGGTCTCATCTCTTGAATAGACCAAGATGTCATCAATGAACACAACTACGAACCGATCCAAATATGGTCTGAAGATCCGATTCATCAAATCCATAAATACCGCAGGGGCATTTGTGAGCCCAAACGGCATCACTAAGAACTCGTAGTGACCATATCCCGTTCTGAAAGCAGTTTTGGGTATGTCCGAATCTCGAATTCGCAACTGATAATAGCCCGATCTCAAATCTATTTTTGAGAACATTGAGGCTCCCTTCAGTTGGTCGAACAAATCATCGATACGCGGTAACGGATATTTGTTCTTTATCGTCACTTTATTCAGTTGACGATAGTCAATGCACAACCTCATGGTTCCGTCCTTCTTGTTCACGAACAATACTGGTGCACCCCAAGGTGAGAAACTTGGTCGAGCAAAACCTCTATCCGTCAATTCTTGCAACTGAGCTTTCAACTCTTTTAACTCGGTTGGTGCCATACGATACGGAGCTATCGAAATCGGCGTAGTCCCAGGTACAAGCTCAATACCAAACTCTACCTCCCGAACAGGTGGTAAACTCGGTAATCCTTCAGGAAAAACATCTGGGTATTCACAAACCACCGGCACAGATTCGGGTTTCTTGTCTAATTCTTTGTCATCCAGTACATACGCAAGGTATGCTTCGCACCCTTTTCTTACATATTTTTGGGCCAACATTGCTGATATTACAGCTGGCATCCCCTCCAAGTCCGTAGACTCAACTCGGATTACTTCGTTATTTGCGCACCTCAAATCAATAGTCTTGCTTTTGCAATTCACAACCGCATCATGCGCGGTCAACCAATCCAAACCAAGAATAACATCAAATTCATCAAACGGCAAAAGCATCAAGTCCGCCGGAAAACAGGAACCTCGAATTTCTAGGGGACATTTCTTACACACTTTGTCGACAAGCACGTAACGACCCAAGGGATTTGACACCCGAATTACGAACTCAGTAGACTCAATAGGTAAAGTCTTACTGGATGCTAAGGTTTCACATATGTAAGAATGAGTAGAACCGGGGTCAATCAAAGCAATTACATTAGTATCAAAGAGAGTAAAAGTACCGGTAATAACATCAGGCGAAGAAGCATCCTCGCGGGCACGTATAGCATAAGCTCTAGCAGGCGCACGAGCCTCGAATCTGGTCGTAGCATCTCTAGATCCTCTCTGACCACCACTAGCATTGCCCGTATTTCCAGATGGTCTACCTCGAGCAGTGGTAGCACCCGGTTTCCCACTCTGATTTTCATTCTGTTCAAACAACCTCGGGCAATCTTTAATGAAGTGGTCAACTGATCCGCACTTGTAACAGGAGCGGTCAGGGAATCTACAACTCCCCGAATGCCATTTACCGCAATATCGACATTTCGTTCTATCTCGACGTTCATTCCCAACACTGGCGACCAAAGTGCCTCGTGTACCCACAGGGGGTCGATCACGATCTCGCCTAAAAAGGCCCGAAGTGCCTCTAAACTGGCCCGCATCATCTCGAAATTTCTTCGATGCCTGTTGAAGAGACTTTCCCGAAGATCTTTTACGAAACTCTCCAGTTCCCACATCAACTTTTTGTTTTTCTTTTCTAAGCTCTTCGGCTTTACAAGCTCGCTCGACCAGTACTACGAACTCTCGTATTTCAAGAACGCCAACGAACATTTTTATATCTTCATTCAGCCCATCCTCGAAGCGTTTACACATGATAGCCTCGGACGAAACACATTCCCGAGCGTATCTACTAAGTCTAACAAATTTTCGCTCGTAATCAGTAACTGACATGGAACCTTGCTTAAGCTCAAGAAATTCCTTCCGTTTTTGATCAACAAATCTGTGACTGATATACTTTTTCCGAAACTCAGTTTGGAAAAACTCCCAAGTTACTTGCTCTCGGGGCACAACAGAAGTCAGAGTACTCCACCAATAATAGGCAGAATCACGTAGCAAGGAGATAGTACACTTTAGGCATTCATCGGGTGTACAAGATAGCTCATCGAGTACCCGGATAGTGTTGTCCAACCAAAATTCAGCTTGCTCGGCATCGTCGCTATCCGTAGCTTTAAATTCAGTAGCCCCATGTTTTCGGATTCTGTCAACTGGGGGCTTATTTGACCTTATTTGGTCAGTTACCGGAGGTATTGTAGGTGCGGGGGTGGTATTAGTTGGGAATGGAGGTTGTGGGACAGCCGTATTAGTTCGAATGTATTGGTTGAACCAATCATTCATCACGCTATAGAAAGCTTGTCTAGCTTCATCATTTGGGTTACTAGCATTAGGTTGAGAGTCTGCCGGCGCTGTCCCTTGTGCGGGAGCAGGCGCTACACTCTCAAGATCATCAGCTACCTCTCGGTTGGGATCGGGATCCATTACTATAAATAAACACATTTACAATTGTCAGAAATCACCACACTATCAAGTAATCACATAAAATGGCATGTATAGCTAGACCCAACGCATTACGGTAGTCCTAGAATCGACTAAACCGTAGCTCTGATACCAATCAAATGTAACACCCCGAACCCGAGACCGACACCGGAGTCGAACACGAGGTGTTAACAGACTTTAAACCCCTTATAAAAAATATTTCCCAGACATTGTCAATCTGCGTACTAGTTGCTTTAAAAATCATATCTTGAGTTTCACAACTCAAAAGTCAGTTTCGTGATTTTTCCCTGAAACTAGACTCGTATGCCCATCTACATATTTTTTTCTAGAATTTTTGGTCAGGCCAATTAGTACAGTTTATTAGTCAAAGTCTCCCATGTTACAGGGATTGACTACCCTGACCTTTGCGCATTACGACTTGGATATCTCCTTGTACAGGGCTCCAATACTGATGCCGTTTGTTTCTATAGAAACTAGACTAAGAGAGGAATCTATACATATATGGTATGACTCCTAATTATCTCTGGTTAAGTTATAATGAATTTCCAAAGTCGGAACAGGGAATCCAGAAACCGTTCTGGCCCTGTCTCACGAGAACCTGAATATCTCTTAACATACTGTCCGTATGATTGTTTCGTTACTTTCCTATGAAAGTAGATTCATCAAGGTTTGTTTACATAATTTATTCACTATTTAATTTCATTCCTACTATTTTTAGTGATTTTCCAAATCTACATCACTGCTGCTGTCAGCATCTGCCTTTAAGGTAGACTTTACCTATTTCATGGTTTCCATGATTCAACTAGCCCTTTTTGCATAAATAGCACAATTTATGAAAGTGATTAACCATCCCCGTGGCCAATCCTTGTCAAGCATATCCACACCAAATGATTATAACATTATACTCAAATACATATAAGCCATTTTCGCATGGCTATCCAAAATTTATACAAGTCCAAAGGGTCCACGACCCACAACAAACGGGTAGTCCTATACATGCCATTTCGAAGTTCAACCAAAATTGTACCAAAAAGGGGGGCTTTGATAGTGTGGGCGACTTTGACTTCAAGTTCCCGAGTCCGATAGCTGGAGAACCAAATCTATAAAATAGAGGAGCAATGAAACGGAGTAAGCAATTTATGCTTAGTAAGTTTTGGAGCAAGGAATTCCAGCACAACAAAAGTATAGCATTCATATAGCTAAATGGATAATTTCATATGCACAAATTTACGATATCGTACTTGCTTCACATTATCAACCCTTATGTACATACACAAAAGATCAACTCAGCCAAAGGCCGGTAGCTCGTTTATCAACTGAGCGAATACTTATTTGTAAGGGCTCAACTAAATTCAAGCACATACGAAACATACCTCAATGTTGGGATGTTTCGAGAGTATTAACTGGAATTTTACAGCAAGTTCATTCATTCCCAAATCACGTACCTTCGGAATTTAACCGGATATAGCTCCTCGTTCAAATGCCTTCGGGACATAGCCCGGTTATAGTAATTCGCACAAATGCCTTCAGGACTTAACCGGGATTTAGTAACTCGCACAAATGCCTTCGGGCTTAGCCCGGAATTAGTATCTCGCACAAATGCCTTCGGGCTTAGCCCGGAATTAGTATCTCGCACAAATGCCTTCGGATCTTAGTCCGGATATTGTCACTTAGCACAAGCCTTCGGGACTTAGCCCGGACATCATTCAAATAACCATGCACATTTAACAATAAATCATGGCCTATTCGTATTTCATTTTCGTTAGCAAAACTCAAACACAAGACATTTATCATTCTTGCAAATTCGGCTCAATAGCCACACAAAGAGCATGATTTTAATTTGCTTAAAACATGATCTAATCACATCATAATTTAAGCTCTCTTACTCAAGAACTTACCTCGGGTGTTGTCGAACGATTCCGATAGCTATTCGACCACTTTTTCCTTCCCTTTATCGGATTTAGTTCCCCTTTGCTCTTGAGCTTAATTAAACAAATAAATTGATTTAATCATTTGAGCATCGAAAAGAGGAACACAAGGCACTTAGCCCATATTTATACATTAGACATTAAAGTCACATATGTACGGAATCATGAATCAAACTCAACATTTTAGCTAATTTTTCCCCCTTGGCCGAATATGCATGTCTATTTTGGGGCCGATTTCAACACTTAATACATTCTACAAGTATGGTCACTTGTATTGACTAAACACCCTTTTGTTTCAAGTTCAAAACTTGGCTAATACACACATATACACACTAGTAAATCATCCTCTCCCTTTCCATCAATTTAACACATGCATTGCTCATTAACATGCAAAGTTATATTCGGCCTTAGCACACAACTTGCTTGCCGATTCTTCTCCATTTAGCAACCAATGCACATATGTGCTCACTCAAAAATGCTAAAAAGGAGGTTCAAGAATCATCAAGCCACCATCACATGCATCATTAACAAGCTTCATATTTAGCATGCAATGGCATTAACACAAACTCCACCTAGGCCGAATCTTAACTCATCCTCATGCCTCATCACCACAACATCAAACATCAACCAAGAATGATGCATCCATGGCCGAGTGTCATTTCCATCACATAGCAAGATTTAGACCATGGGCTAGGTAGAACTCAAGCTAACAACTAAAACACGCATGCATCTCATGGAACATCATCAAACATACCTTAGCCTAGCTACATGCATGGCCGAACCTCTTCAACCTTTCTTCTTCCTTCCTCCTTAAAATTTTGGCCAAGGATGAACCAAAGGATGAGCATTTTTTTCTTTGTTTTTTCTTTCTAGTTTCGGCTAAATGAAGATGAGAAAGGATGAACAAAAATTTTCTCCTTTCTTTTCTTTAGCTCACGGCAATGGGGGGGGGAAACAACTACACACATTTTTTTTTTGTATTCATCATACTCCTTTTCATTATTTATGCCCATGCCCCTTATTTTATTTTTTCCTACATACCTCACTAGGCCAACATGTTCCCAACATGTTTCCACCCATAGCATGGCCAACCACTAGCTCAAATTTTGGGTAATTTGACATGCAAACCCATCATTTTCACAACATGCATTAATAGACCATTTTAAATTAGCCTATCATATTTTCACCATGTCTCATATCAATCCCTATTTAATAATTTCTCATGCAATTGGCAAAATTGGAGAATGAAACTTCCACATACTCATGTACACACATAATAAGCATAGAATATGGAAATCAATTATTTTTATGACTCGGTTTGTGGTCCCGAAACCACTTCCCGACTAGGGTCAATTTTGGGCTGTCACACCCCTTGCTATTTCGGCCAAATGAAGAAGATGAGCACAATTTGCCATCTTTTTCCCTTTTAATTCATTTTAATTGCCAAATTACCAAAATGCCCCTAACTTAAAAATTTCCTATTTCACTTATCTCATGTCCATTTTTGTCCATAACTTAACCAATGGTCTAACTACCATATAAAGACCTCCAATTTAAAATTCATAACAATTGGACACCTCTAACATGTAGAACTCAACTTTTGCACTTTTTACAATTTAGTCCTTTTGACTAAATTGAGTGCCCAAACGTCGAAATTTTTGAACGAAATTTCATGAAATCATTCCATGAAACTGTAGGCCATAAAATATAGTAAAAATAAATTTTTTCCTCATTGGATTTGTGGTCTCAAAACCACTATTCTGACTAGGCCCAAAATCGGGATGTTACAAATTAAACCTCCGAAGAAGTATGTCGAGGCTGATCTAGTTGCTTACGCTTTAAATGTAGCTGAAGATATAGATGCAAACTAAGAGCCATCTAATTATTCTGAGGCGGTTAGTTGTGAAGACTCAGAAAATTGGATGTTTGATATGCAAGAGGAGATAGAATCACTACACAAAAACAAAACATGAGATCTTGTGAAACTTCCTAAAAGTAAAAAGGTTGTTCATTGTAAATGGGTGTTTAAGAAGAAAGAGGGGACTCTAAGAGTTGAAGAACCCAGATATAAAGCAAGGCTTGTTGTAAAGGGTTACAGTCAAATTCCAGGAGTGGACTTCACAGATGTGTTCTCTCCAGTTGTGAAGCATAGTTTGATTCGAGCTTTTCTTGGTATTGTGGCCATGCATGATTTGTAGCTTGAGTAGTTAGATGTAAAAATTGTATTTTGCATGGAGAACTTGAGGATGATATTTACATGCAACAGCCAGAGGTTCTACAGTCTCAGAAAAAGAAGACTATGTTTGCTTACTGAAAAAGTCCTTTACGATTTGAAAGAGTCACCAAGACAATGGTATAAGAGGTTTGATTCCTTTATGACTTATCATGATTTTAAAAAAGTAGCTTTGACAGTTGTATTTACTTTAAGAAAGCAGTAATGGTTCTTTGAGTATCTACTCCTTTATGTTGATGACATGTTGATAGCAGCAAAGATAAAGGAGAGATAAGAAAGGTCAAAGCCCAACTAAGTGAAGAATTGAGATGAAAGATTTGGGACCAGCAAAGAAGATACTTGGTATGGAGATTCTCAAATATAGAAAAGCAAGTAAATTGTACCTAAGTCAGAAGGGGTACATTGAGAAAGTTCTTTGCAGATTCAATATGCAGAATGCTAAGCCTATTAGTACTCCTTTAGCATCCCATTTCAGAATTTCATCGGCTTTATCTCCATATTCAGATGATGAGATTGAGTACATGTCACATGTTTCATACTCTAGTGCAGTGGGATCTCTCATGTATGGCATGGTTGTTCATGTCCAGATTTATCATATGCAATTAGTGCAGTTAGTAGATACATGGCGAATCCCAGTAAAGAACATTGGAAAGCAGTTCAGTGGGTTTTAAGATACTTATAAGGTACTACCAATTTTGTTTACAGTTTGGATGAACTAGAGATGGAGTGATTGGGTATGTTGATGCTGATTTGCTGGAGACCTCAATAGAAGAAGATCTCTCATAGGTTATGTCTTACAATCAGAGGTTGTGCAATCAGTTGGAAAGCCACTTTACAAACTACAATCGCTTTGTCTACCACTGAAGCTGAGTACATGGCTATTACTGAGGCTTGTAAAGAAGCTATTTGGTTGAAGGGACTCTTTAGTGAACTCAATGAAGACCTTCAAATCAATACAATATTTTGTGATAGTTAGAGTGCCATCTTCCTTACAAAAGATCAAATGTTTCATGAGAGAACAAAACACATTGATGTTCGGTATCATTTTGTTCGTGATATTATTGCTCGTAGTGATATTGTTGTGAGCAAAATTAGTACTCATGAAAATCCTGCAAATATGATGACTAAGTCACTTCTTATAACCAAGTTTGAGCATTGCTTAGACTTGGTTGGTGTTCATTGTTGAAGATAAACCCTTAAGGGGTTTTGTGGAAGAGCTGGAGAACTTGTTCATTGAGAGTTCGCGATGAAGAACTTGTTTATTAAGAATTTGTGTCAAGGTGGAGATTGTTTGAATTAAGTGACTTGAATCCATATTTAAATAAAATACTGTTGTAAAAAATAAAAGACAAATCTCTATAGAATTATACTTCTTTTATTTATTTTAGAATAAGGTTTTTTTAAACCTTATTAAACTCCATCTATTTGATATTGATTAGAGTAAGGTGTTTCACTCCTAATAGAATATGTTTTTACAAGCCTATAAATAGACATAGTGAATTTTCTTCTCCTCTACCGTGGTTTTTCCCGAAAGGGTTTCCACGTAAAATCTGTGTGTTCTTTATTTTATTTCTATTTCTATTTTCTTTGCAATATATTTCATTGTCATATTCTATTTTTACATTTTTATGCCTTGTATGTATGTTATATTGGCAACATTGCATGGTGATCATTGATATAGTTAGCATGCCATACGATTTGTGAGTACTCACATTATTTGTGATACTGTGAGCATATGGCTCTTGGTGACTGATTTGTTTGGAGTAATAAAGAGTGTTGAGCTTGAGTCTCCACTCATTGGATATTTAAGGTGCCATAAGGAACGTGTGTTCGCCCTCTAATTCGGAAAACTGTATTTTATTTGTGGGAGTTCAGAGATCCATTTATCCAATGCATGATCACACATTTTCTTATTGCCATGGATGTATTATGCCAATATAATTTAATGTTTATGTGTTAAAAGATGATTTTACATGCCATGGAAAAATTGATTCTTAATTCTTGAAATATCATGTGATGTTATGGTGAAATGTTAACATGTGATTGGAAATTTAATGCTTAATTGCTTTAATTTATGCATGATTGGGTGCAAATTATTTGATGTTTTTACTATCATTCACTGAGTTGTTTAAACTCACACCCTCACATTTCGTGCAAAGAATTTTGGGCGTAAGGAGTCGAGAAGTGAGTGCAAGGGCGATCCAATAATAAGGCTCGGTAGTGGCTTAAGAAATTTACTTTAGAGACTATATAAGGGCATTGTGATGCTTTTAGGACTAGTTTTATTTTACTTGTAATGGACACCGGACATTAAATTTTGGACTTTAATTTTGGTGATTTATAATTACTTTAATACATGATTTCATGTTTAATTGATGTTTGATTTACCATATGTTGATGAGTGTTCATACGATGGTTGATAACACTGTGTATGAAACATGTAGTTTATTATAACAATATTAATTGAAGCTTACCATTGAGTGGATTGCTTGCGACTAAGGTATGTAGCTTGTGTGAATTAATTGGTGTTTGCTAAGCGTGTAATTGGTGTTTTAATTTTGATTAATTGTTGTGTATTTTTTGTAAATAAATTAAATTGGAAATGTGTGGTTTTTGTGGTAATTATTGTAGCTATTCAAGTTTAATGGGTAATAAATATGTAAAATCAGGTTATTAAAATGAATTTTGACAAAATAGGTGCAGCGGTTTGCACATGGCTTGTGTTTTTTTCACTCGGGCATGTACACATCAAAATTAGGCTTAGGAGTTTTAGGGGGATTTTAGAAATTTTGGCTTAGATGAGTTGAAAATTCATAAGTTCGGTAATTGATAATGTTTTCGACAATGGTTTCATAAAATAAGTCAATTTTTGAAAACAAGTTTTAAATGTCTTCAATTTAGTAAATAGGAATGATTTGTAAAGTGTCAAAATTGGAGTCTTTATGAAGCAAATAGACCAGAATTTTAAAACCAGCCTAAAATCCCCTATTTCCCAACATGTTTCACGAAAAATTTCTCCCCAATAGCTAGTGTGTCGTTTTTGCTCTCCTCTTGCTCTACTAAGTGATTTTGAACTTTGATTCCTAAATCCTTTTGATTTTTATTATCTTTGAACCATCAATATATACTAAAACAAGTAAATCACTCAAACTACATCAACTTCTCATCTTCTCCAAAACGTGGATTTTTGTGTTGTGTCAAAACCATCGTTTCTTGCATTCAAGGTAACTAATCATCTTCTATTAATTTTAAATGTTATCTAGTCTCTTAAACTGAATTTTTAGCTATTGAAACGTATGATTTAGATAAAAGTAGAAATTATGGTTATTAATGGTGGATTTCGGGTTTGTTGATAAAAACTTGATTTTAAAATATTTTTCAACTCATCTTAACATGATTAGAAGCTTTCTAAAGATACTTTAAAGTTTCGTTAAGAAATTCTTGAGTTTTAACAATTTTCGTTCTAAAGCTAAAACTTGTCGAAATATTTCGATACCTTAAAACGCGTGGCTTTGGGTAGTTTAAAGGTTGGGAATTAGTCATAGATGAACATGTAGGTGAACGGAATTTTTTTCGTGCGAAAAGATTAAGTGTACGTCGAGATATTCGAATCTAGAGTTTCTATGATAAAAATTTCGGTTAAAAGTTAAGGTAGCTAGGCTTATGTTGTGACTGTTTAATGAGTTGATGGTTGTTTGGTTGATGGTGTATTTGTATGGTTTGCCTTGTTGGAGCATTAAAGTCAGTAGACATCAACGAGTAGGGTAAAGGCAGGAAAGCTTACCTAAGCTTTTAGCTTTCGCAAAAGATGCATTTGGTGAGTGTTTGGAATATCGCCGCAGCGAGTCCGCTGTGTAATTGGGAATTTAGAAGTAGCCTAAACCCTACCCTAAATTTCAGTGTAAGTATTCTCACATTTAGATAGAAGGGTTGTATGTGTTTGTAGAAATTAAGATTGTGGACTTATGAATATAAATGTAATGTTAGAACATATGCCATAAACATGAGATGGCTGTTGTATAGGATTATGAGGTTATGTTAACATGTCGTGTGATAGAGATTATAATATGACATGAATGTGCATGTGCAATGAAAATGTGCAGAAAAATCATACGTAATTATGTGTTCCTATTATAGATATTTAGCCTTGTGATTAAATGAGACCATTGGATATAGTTGTCATGCCATAGATTATGAGTACTCATTTACATGTGTTGGATATTGGGGCGTTGAGGCTTAGGGATAGAACTCAGAGACATAGGGATGAAAGGCAAGCCCATTCTTCGGGATATGTATGTGTGGTATGTTGGAGAGTGTTAGTTATAATCACTTATGGGATAGACTGACTCAATGAGTCTATGTGTGGTGTGGAGGAGATCCATGTATCCAATGTGTGACAATAAAGTCACTTTATATTCTCTCAAGGCCAATCTACAAATTGTACTCGAGTGATTCTTGTGGTTAAATGCATGATTATGGGTTTATATAAATGAGCAATTGCATGTGTAACAACTCTATATCTCGCCTTGATGTTGATTGATGACTGTTTGTACAAGTGGTTACCTGAGCATTCATTGAGTTGTAAAGTCACCCACTCCATTTTACCATTGTAGAACTATGTGGTGTGAAGTGTGGCCGTGAGGGGTTGCCCCAAACTTTTGTGATAAAGGTGTTATTAATTATCTTTTATAAAGAAACAAAGGGATAGACGTTTATATTGGTTTTTTGAGTATATGTTGATTAATTATTTGCATTAAATATATAGAATTTTGGATTTGAAAGGTATTTGAATTATTTTTTAGTCTTTGATGCTTGTTATTAATAAATAACATATGTTCAAGAACTAAGTTTGTTATTTAACGCAAATGACCTAAAGTTTTGTTAACAGAAGGGGTCAATATTAGACCTAAAACATACCTCTGCTTCCGTAAGGAGGGAGTCAAATACGAAATTCTATCGATACCATAGTCGAGTATCATACCAGGTTAATTATCGATACCCCGAGAGGGTACCATATTTCCTTGTGGTATAATACCACTGAATGTGATACCTAGATTTATATCGTATTATGTAACATTTCTGGTAAACTTTTCTAGAGGTCCAATGTTTGTAAATGTTCATGTTTAGTTCGTTGTTGTATGTTAGCCAATTAACATTAAATTGATTGCTGTCTTGTAAGGCTTAAGTATTATTTTTAAGCGATTAAAGATGCATGTTCACTTAACAAAATGTGGTCTTGATGAATATGAAGTGAGACAGTGATGTAATGTCCTAATATTCGGGCTCAACGACCAGGCCGGGTATACGGCGTTACAGGCGTGTGGGTTTTTGGGGTTTATTTTTGTTTTGTAATCTAGTATTCTAATTTGCTTAATTTATAATTTAGTCCCTAAAACTGATTAGATAATTGAAGCCTTTAATGATAGGGAAAATTGGTAATATTTTAGATTAGACTTGTAACTGGTTATGTTTGGCAGAAACACTCTAATTTTTAATTTAAAACGTGCTAAAAGTTTGTAAAAGTTATGATTTAGTCCCTAAAATAAAACTTGAATTAGACATAGTAAATGAACTCGAATTAAGCTAAAAATTTTTGGGCTTGCATATTTTGAGTAAAAGAAGGTCGATAATATTTAGAAATAAAAATCGGGATAGTTTAACCTAGGTGTAAAATGACCCAACATA